>NW_026000142.1:3518744-3527004 GCF_001458135.2 Marmota marmota marmota
CCCCCCCCCCCCGCGCTTTTTTTTTCTTCAAATTTTGAGATAGTCTCGATAAGTTACCCACGCAGCCTCAGTCTTCTTGCCTCAGCCTCTCAGGTCACTGGGATTACAGGCATGCACTCTCACAACTGGCCCAATATAACTTTTGAAGAAAAACCTGAGTGATTCTAGAGAGTAGATTGAGATGATCTGGTTAAAGAACATTTTTTTTTTTTTTACTACCTTTATTTTGTTTATACCTTTATTTTGTTTATTTTTTAACGTGGTGCTGAGGATCGAACCCAGTACCTCACACATGCTAGGTGAGTGCTCTACCATTGAGCCACAACCCCAGCCCCTGGTTAAAGATCCTTCTATTCCTCAGAAACAACTTATGAAAAGACTGAGGTTCAGAAAGACTGAGGTTCAAATTCTGCTCTCCTATTTAAGAGTTAAATGACATTGAATGGACAGAATTTGGCTAAAATCTGAACCTCAGTTTCTTCATTTGTACCTTAGCTTACATTCCTGAGAACTTTATCTAAATTGTAAAATATTTTAAATTTACAAACATTTCAGAATAACGATAACTAGTATTTATTAAAGTTAGATGATGAATATAATCTTTTGCCATATTTGCTTCAGATCTTTTCAAAGAAAAAAAGTGTTAACAGTTGAGGCTTATTTAATATCCTCCTTAGTTCCCATTCCACTTTCTACAGAATCAAACAATATCATGAATTTGATATTACTCATTACCATGCATGTTTTTGTTTTTCATACATACTTATGTATCCCTAAATATTTTTTTAATAGAATTATACCATCTGCATTTTTACCAATTTCACAATTCACACATTGAGATACATGTATTAGCTTAATTAATTTAAACTGCTGTGTAGTAATCTATGAACATACAGCAATTTGTCCATTGGATATTCATGTTGGTTATTCTAGTTTTCCACGGTTGTAAAATATGCTGCATTGAACAAGTGAAGGTGCTAGGAATCATGAAACCTAGCTTTTATACTCGATTCTGTTGTTAGTTCTCTATGCCTTCTTCTGTCTGGCCCTACGTACTAACAAGTCACTTCATGATACCACTCTTTTCTTCACAAGCCAGTGCTTTCAAATCATTATCTAGAATAATGGCTTTCAACCAGGAGCGATTTTGATACTCAGTGGGTGTTTGATAAGGTCTGGAAACTTTTGGTTGTTATAACTAGGAGGTTGGGCTGGAGTAGTGGCTTAGCGGTAGAGCGCTTGTCTCACACATGTGAGGCACTGGGTTTGATCCTCAACACCACATAAAAATAAACAAAGGTATTGTGTCTATCTACAACTAAAAAAAGATATATTAAAAATATATATTAAAACTAGAAGGGAAGTTGCTATTCCAACCTAGTAAGTAGAAATCCATTAGATTTTTAACTGTTCACAATGTACAGAACAGTCCCATCCCCCAACAAAGAATTATCTGGTACAAAACACATTGCCAAGGTTAAGAAACTCTGGCCTAAAGCATCTGGCCCAAGCTTAACATAACTAGCTTTAAAAGGAAATTTTAAGGTAAATCACTACTGCTGCTGCTGTCAACCACCTTTGTTCTCTTAGTATTATACAGACGTGGCATCTAATCCTTAAAATGTTGTTGTATTTAATAGGTGACAAAACTGAAGCTCAGGAAAGTTAAGTAACTTGACTAACCGGGTAATAGTTTAGGTAGTGTTGCAAACCACCATTATTTTTTTAAAAAAGTCTTTCCCATTGTACTGTTAAGGAGCTCCTCAGTGATTAATAGGATGTGTACCAAAAGAAGTGGATCAGGGTGGGTATGTTAAAATAAATATTCCATTGTTGAGGTAAAATTCTATGTTAATAAATGAATTTTTAAGATTCATTTCTATGTAATGAGACTATTATAATTTTATGCTAGCATTTTATTGCTTATTCTAGCTACAACAATTGTAAAGTAGGTATCCCGATATGCTTTTTGATAATCCATTTTTCTTTGGAAAAACAGATCTCTTAACATATTCTGACCATTTCAAGATTACTTGACCTTCCTTATTTCTGCCCCCTTTCCCATTAAAAAACATTCTAAAATTTAAAAACTTTACAAAGCATCTAATACACCAAAATGTGTATTAGTATTACTAAGTATATCTGATAATTGGTACATACGTTATAATAGCAAAAGGACAACATAATTGTAATTATTTTATAACCATAATATATCCTTATATCCTGTCTTCCTTTTTAAGAGTTAAAATAAGTGGAAATCATAGTCTAGAGCTTATATAGGTATATTAATATTACTATGTAATTGTAATATATATTATACACTATGTTTAAGTTTTTATAGGTGTTCCACATCTGGGATAATGAGCAAAATAGATTAAATGTTCAATTGAATAGATCAGCATGAACCTTCTCTAGGAATTTGCTGCCCTGACAGAAACATCAGATCGTGTTTTTTTTTTTTTTTTTTAATTCTTCAGATACTAATTCCTATCCTAGATTGATATTGATATTGTGTTAAAATAAAATAAAAAAAAGACTGGTGCTGGAATTAAACCTGTTCACCAACCCTATTAAGAATTAATGAGAATTATGTAATTGAATAAAGTTTAAATTTGACCAGCTTACCTGAGGGCCTCAAAAGATTCTATGAAAAGGTTACAAAAGGTTCTATAAAAAGATCTCCTTTTAATAAACACCTTTTGCAGATAAGAAAATTGAAACTTTTGGAGATTTCATAAGTTGCCCAGGATCAAGTACGTATACTCAAATTTGTATTCAAATCGAGGTCTGACTTGAAAGTTCTTCTCACATACTATACTATTTGGGTTGACAAAGTATTAGGTTGCAGACCATAATGGACAAGGCTTTGTAGTTGTTGAATGCTCCAGAGGTATCTGAGTCTCAGCCAAGTGAAAAACTACAGTAAGAAAATTATGAAGTAAAAGCAAAAGTTGAAAACAAATCTAATCTTAATTCTTTGTATACCTGCGCTTTTCATTTGAGGAAGTTTGAATAATTTTATCTGCTGAAACACTGAAGAGTGTGAAAGAATATTGTATCAGTTAGAAATACTTTGGTAATTTCATGTTTGGTATTAAACCATTAGGAACTCAAAGTACTTTTGGTTTTTTCCTGTAGGTCTAAAAATTAGGTGCTTCTGTTTTACCTTGCCAGTTTAATGCTTGGATTCTTTTAAATTAGTGTATACCCTCTAAGAGTGTTATAATGTCATATGTGCTGTTGATTAACAATACCTGTTTCTGCTGCTCTTTTAGGGTCCTGGTTGCTGTTCTGATCTGGCAATTTCTTTTCACTATGTTGATTCTACAACTATGTATGAATTAGAATACCTCGTTTATCATCTTCGTCCATATGGTTATTTATATAGATATCAACCTGCCTTACCTGAGAATATATTAAAGGAAATAAATCAAGAAAACAAAAATGAAGATACAAAAGTAAAATTAGGAAACCCTTGAAAGAAAAATGTGAATGAACCGAGGTAAAATGTCCAGCATTGCAGTGAAGAACTTCTGCATTTCTGACATAGAACCCTGAAATCCCATTGAGAAATGCATTCTATGAGAACATTCCATATAGAAATCTTTCAACTGAAAGACTGTAAACTTAAGCTTTAAATGAGCTGTGAAGTCTGTTAAAATGTGTTTTGATACAGTAATATATAAATATAAATACATATATATATGAAAAATTTGTGTTTTCTTAAGACAGTGGCAAGGTAGAAGAACTAGAAGAGATTTTGTTGCCTGCTCCTGACCGTGTGTAATATTGTCACTGAAAAACTGAAACAGTTAAATTTGCTAAAACTGCACTGTACCATGTAACATACACAATGCTAAACAGATCTGCCTTAAAGAAAATTTAGAAGGAAATATTGTTGCTCAGTATTGTTTATACTCATTTGCTGTGTGATATAAATGAAACAATCCCACCACACAGTTGTCTAATGAAAATTCTGCTGTGATTATTTATAATCAGCAATATTTATTCAAAAAAGGTAGAATAAGAATGGCACTTATCCTAAAGTGCATTAATAAAATTACATTTTCAAAGTTATCATGGGCCTTGACTATATTATATACTTGGTTCTAATTAATCTTTTACCTGGTCCCTATTCCCTCCACACCAAATATGTTTAACCACTCTCAAATACTGTTCTCCACTATTAATGTTTATTTACAAAGCATTAATATCATTCTGTTAACATGCATTTAAAATATTTTTCAGGTTTACCCATTGTTAATTATGGGTATTAAAGCTATTTGGGCATGCTTTACTTGTATCAGTGCCATTCTCAGGTATTGCTGACATTTTCAATCGATTATTTAAAACTCCAACTACATGAATATTATTCCTTTCATTCTCATCCTATTAAGATGAGAACTTGTTTGTGCCTTTCATAACTTGTTTAAAGCCATTTTAAAATTCATTTTTAGTCTGAGGTGGCTAATACACTGGCAAAATATTTTGAATGCAGGTTTTGACCAGTTAATTTAAAACATTAGAAAATACAGAGTGCTTAAACAAACTAAAATGTCATATAATTAAAAGACCAAATACTTAATTCTAAGTTTGATGCTGATTTATTACTTTGTGATAATTGTCTTGCCAGTGAATAATTCTAACAAAGCAGAATACCCATTCAAGACTGCCATCAAAAAACAGTTAAGATTATTATTAATGTTGCATACGATTTACATTTCTTATTATGCTAAATTTACATGATTGTCCCTTCATTGACTGTTGCTTGGCTAATATATTTATTGTGCCAAAACATGTCAAAACCATGACTTCTCTGGGTGGTATATTTGAGAGGATGTTCATTTCAGTGGCTATTTATGGAGTACCATGTCCACATAGTGAAAACAAACACCTTTTTTAATCCAATACATTTGTTCTTGTTGATTTCATGATGGTTCATTCCATCTGGCAAAATTTCAAGGCCATTCATTCTGTTCTTTGAACAACTATTTACCATGGTGTGGACATGGACTTATCTGCTTTCTTTACTAGAAATGTAAATGGCTTAGCATGAACATTCAAAAATCTTAAAATTCACTTGTAGGAAATGAATGCTGCAATGAATCCTGGGCTCTGCAGTCAGACTGCCTGGGTTTTAAATCCTTGTTCCATCACTTCATTATTTTTGTAATCTTTAACAATTTACTTATTTCTCTGTGCCTCAGTTTCCTCATCTGTGAATTAAGAATGATAATACTATCTACCTCACAGGATTTTTTTTTGAGGATTAAATAAGTTAATATATGTAAGGCTCTTAGAACACTGTCTGGCTCAGAATAGGGAGCAATAAGTATAAGGTTTTATTGTTCTGTAATCTTAAAGAGTATAAATATTAAATGAGGGAAGGGATCAAATCAGATACTGAGGGAAATATTTTGTATATATCTTATAATAAGTAATAGCTAGTATTTATCTAGTGCCTACTGTGTGCCAGGTACTGTGCTTTACTCTGTGTACATGAGTTAATCCTCACATATTGGGTGTTATTCCTATATTACAGATGAAGAAACTGAGGTTCAGAAAATTAACTTTTTCACTGTCACAAAGCTAGTAAGTAACAGAGGTTGGATTTTTACTCATTCTATGTGCTCTCTCACTTGTATTAGCCTTGGAGTTAGTCATTTAGTATTATTCCCATTTTCACATACATGGTATGACCTCTGATATATTGGCCAGTAATAGTCATATTGACCAGCCAAATTCTCATAGTGATTCTTATCTCACGCTCTTGCCTGGGAGCTTGTCTAAATGGTCTCAAGACCCTAAGCCCAGAAACTCTGATTTTTAGCACGGGCTGTAGGAGTTACATTCTTACCAGATAATCTAGAGTGGTGGTTGTCAAAGTGTAGTTCCAAGAAGCAGAGTCAGCATCACTTGGGAACTTGTTGGAAATGCAGCCCCTCTTGGGCCCCAGCCCAGACCTCCTAAATCAGAAATTCCAGGACAGGGGCTAGTAGTTCTGTTTAAACAAACCATGTAGGCGAGTCTTACTGATCTTAGGAGGAGAACCACTGCCTAGCTACCTACATGATTCTGGTGCAAATAGTCTCAAACACTCAGGATTACTACTCCATGGATAAATAATTTTTTCAAAGGTTTAGACACAGAATATTTTGAATGAGTGTAGTCCAAGATCACACTATATTAAAGGTAAAATACTTTAAAGATAATTTAAAGAGTCTGTGGATCATTGATTTTGACAATACACTTTATCTTCTCCATATTGACTAATATTGAGACCTATAGTAAAATCTACAATTCTCCCAAGTTTAGTAATTTCCCATTGGACAGGAAGGATTAGTGCTAATTAGTACACAGTAATTCATTTAAAACATACATCATTAGTGTCATAAGAAATATCCACAACTAGCCAGGCATGGCAGAGAATGCCTGTAATCCCAGCAACTGGGGAGGCTGAGGCAGGAGGATTGCAAGTTTGAGCCAGCCACAATTGTTATTAAAACTTTTTAAATAGAAGTAGCAAAGTGCTATTTAATAAAATGCAAAGCGTTTTTCTGCTAATTCATACCATCAACTTAAATTTCATCACTTTCAAGATTTTGACTATCCTATATGATCCAAGAAGCAAAATAATTCTAAGTTCTTGATAAAGCACATAAAACAGGATTTCATGGTGATTCACCATTTTAGCTTAAGATCTTTGTCATTTGGATAAATGATTTTAGTGTGGTCTCAAAGCATAAGGCTTTTGCTGTCTTATGTTTTTTAAATACAGTATACTTATAAATGTGAGAAGTTCATAGGTTTGAGGCAGGGTTTTTGTTCCAGAATTTGTTTTCAAATACCTTAATTTTCAGGAGTTTTTGTCACTGTAATAAGATTAGAAAATGCTGACCAGTTTTTAATGTTTTTGAATATGGTAATTAGACTTAAGCATTAAACTTGCTGATTATTTTCAAAATTGTTTATTTTTCACTTCCTTGAGCCTACTATCAAGCTGTATTAGCAGACTGAGACACTGTTGTACTTGAAAGACCCCCTCATTTAATTGATCAGATCATGTCTAGCCTTTTATTCTTCATTTAAATTTTCAGTTCATTAGATTATTATTCTGTTAATTTCTGTTCCTTTGTATTTATTAAAGTTCTTTATTTCCTTTATAAGTACCACTTTTAGTTACTCTTAATGCTGCCTTCATAAGGTTAATTTGGCTGTTACAGGTGATTAGAATTTGTATGACTTGCTGATAATTTTATACCTACTAACTTTAGGTTTCCCTAGGATTAAATGTCTAAAATCAAATAATGCCTGCTGGCTCTCAGGATACTTGCCCTACTTAAAAAGTTACAATTTTAAACTAACCCTCCATCTTTATTAAAGGAGGTAGTTACTTGAATCTTACCTACTCACCCTCTTCTTAAAAATAAAACTCATTTGCGCTATTTCTCTACTTCTTTATAGTAGGTTTGACAGAAACATACTTAAATCTGGGAGATAAACTGTGGTATATTTTATGCTAAGTGTAACATCTATTGATTTTAAAATGACACATTTATATATCAGTTGAAATAAAAAATTTAACAGATTAAAATAAGAACGTTTACCAATTCTCTTAGAGGAACCAACTCTAGAAAGTAGTTGTAGAATTGAATTGTGCTACTTCAACCCCCTTCCTCTCTAGTTTCAGTTTATATTAGTTTTGAATGACTTTGCAGGGCCCTACAAATTAATAATCTACGTGAAGTATATTAGAGGGAAACTAATCTTACTGCTAAGCAGTGTGTTGTACTATATAGTGAATGTTTGTGTTTTGGAATTTAAAAATTATTTAAAAGTAATTGTGTTATGAATGGTTTAAAAATGTTTGGTGACTTGCTTATTTTAAGTGATCACCATTAAGTCAGAAAAAATGTATTTTTAAATGTTTTTTAAAGTGCCTTTTGAAAATTTTTAAACAGTGGATTTAAACAACTGCATAAAATAAATTACCATGTTCAAAATTGTTTCATCTGATTATTTGTAACCGAGATAAAAGTTGTGGGATTAATACTCTTTTATGGGTAGTTTTGGGTTTTTTTTCTGTCCAAGGTTTTCAGTTTGAAAAACCTTTCATGTTTTTTCTGCAATATAGATTATTTAAGGTAACAAAATATTCCACTGTAACTTAGGATAATTTTCCTTAAAAAAATTAGAATACCTTCTGTATAGTTCAGGTGAGAAAGAGATGGAGAGAGGGGGCTAGGGAGGGAGGGGGGAT
>NW_026000142.1:3527053-3667281 GCF_001458135.2 Marmota marmota marmota
TGGGAAGAGAGGGGCTAGGAGGGGAGGGGGATGAGGGGGTGGGAAGAGAGAGAGAGAGAGAGAGTGTGTGTGTGTGTGTGTAGATGGAAGACAGATTACTTTTCTATTTGGTATATTTTCATTTGTCATGTACTCTAAGAAATTCATTGAACAGATGATTGTACCTAAAAGCAACTGCTAGAAGTATAGTGGTAAGCAAGACATACAAGATCCCTGTTTTTACAGAGCCTTAGAGTTGGAAAACAAACAAGTCAATAGAAGAGTGAACAAGATACATCAGAAAGTATTAGGAAAATAGAATTATATAACAGAGCAGTTTTCTGGATGGGACCTCAAGGAAGACCTCTGAGAAAGTAATATTTGAGCTGAAACCTGAATGATGGACATTTTGTATATTTCAAAAGTTCCATATCTGTCAAATTCTTTGCTGCTAGAATGTTTGCTTATTCATGCTTTGGGCATATCACGAAGGCTCACTGAAGTAAGATCTGTAGGAAAAAAAAAAAAACCCTTGGTATTTTTAGGCATATTTCATCCAGAGCTCAAGTCTATTGATATTAAATTTGTCTGATTTCAGGGTATGAAAAAAATTTACTGAGTATTATTCCTAGGCAAACTGTTAACAGTGTCCATAATGCTCTTGAGTCTTGCCTATCTTCTTCAATTTTCAGTAACCTGCTACCCAGTATGTTCATATTTAACACACACAAGATATACATTGTTATTTGGATTAGGCAGCTTTAGAAGAGCTAAGGAGATAAATACTACTTCGTGTGACTTTAGTAGCAGAATTATATGAAATAATATATTATCTTTTCCAATGACCTGTATTTAGTTGTGCAAGTAGATTTATTTACCTAAATACATACAGATTTCACTACCTATTTTATTTTTCCCAAAAGTATAATCTCAGGACTGGGGAGAAAAGAGGATTATTGCTGAATTTATCTTCTTGCTAAAGGAAAGGGACTACCTCAAATTTTTCATCAGATCTAATGATGCTGATAATAAAGATTGTCCAAGAGAAATTCCTTGTATAGTTCGTTGAGTGAGCATTTAATAACTAAAATTAAGTTCAGCATCATTGGTATTCTTCAGATCTGGAAATATTAGTAAAATATGACTGAAACTTGTTTTGCCATGAGTTTGGTTTATTAATGGATTTAGTATTGCTGCCTAGAATTTTACTGTTCTTAAAACTGTCTATATTGCATTATTTCTTTTGCCAAAAGAACAACCAGTTTGTGCTAATACTTCTTGTATTGTTATTTTTCTAGCAATGAAAATTTGTTCAAGGACATTAATACACTTTCTCATACATGTTGTCCCCATTATATAGTGCAGTTGAATCCCGCAGCTTACTTTGCAGTAACAAAATACTCATTGTCTTTATGAAATTCAGTTCTAAAATGTCAACTGTTGAATATCACTTTCCACTAATTTCATTGTCATTTTTAGATTGTGGAGAGGTGATGATGAAATCCTGAAAGTTGTTTGTAAGGGAATGATTCAGCTTTTACTTGAGTTCTACATAAGGCTGTCTTTTTTTGTTTTTATACTGTTTAGTAGGATGGAAAACAAGGGACAGAAAAACATGGTTATAGTTGTATTTTAATACTTAGACTTTAAAATATTAAAGCTTTCTCATGCTGGTTAGGCTTATATAATAAGCAACTTTATTCAAGGTAACTCTGTTTAGAATAATTAGCCTCAGATATTATTTCTGGCTTATAAAGTAATTTTTATAAATCTGCTTGCCCAATTGAATTTCTCCTCCCTTTGCATTTGAATCTTTGGCTCTTTGAACCTTCCCCCTACTCCTTGTGTTTTCTCCCCCTGCCTTTTTTTCTCATTGGCAATAGATCTTTAGTTTCCTACAATTTTTATTATTCCCATTTTCCACTGGTAGATAAGTTCAAAAAAATCTATGCAGTTTCAAAAACATAAGTTTCCTCTTACTAATTTAAGCAACTTTTCTAGAAGCCACTGAAAAGAGAAGAAAAAGATGGGACTCAGAGAATACATGCTAACACATGCTATCTAGAACCTACCCAGTGAAAATATAGGTGCTTGCTTGAGAACCAGTGAGAATCAGGTCCAACTTTTATTACCCCCAATTGATGTGATCTCTGGCAAAAGTGGTGCCTGAGATTTTTCAATGACACTTATAGAGTTTAGGAAGAGAATTACAAGTTGTTTTTTTTTCCCCCCACCTATTTGAAACAATGAGGCTGACTATTCTCATTTGCTTCAGGTGAGGTTAAGTCACAATGTGTTACATAGGTGAGAGTTATGTAATGCAGGGATAGTTGTCATAGAAAGGTAGCATCTCTTATAATTGCCAGCCAGAACTTCTGGTCCTGCTAGTGTGGGAAACAGTTGTTGCCCAGTTGAAAGAAAGCACAGCTTCTTCAGATTGAAATGGTCGGGGGATATGTGAGAGGCACTAAGTTTTTCTTCCTAGTTGTACAACATGCAGTGTTAACAATGGGATGAGGTACAGAGAGTTCATTAGGGAGGGTAACCAGCATTGAGGCCTTCAAGCATTTAAAAATAGATTCAAAAATCCTAATTTTAGCCTACAGATTGATGACCTCAAGGAGATATACATTCATTTATTGGTTTGGATCCATTTCTTTTTAATTAGATAGCAAATTCTTACCTTGTTAAATATGAAATCAATAGTGGCATAGGAACTGAAATGACTGGTCCTCTAACATCATAGTTAATTAGGTTTCTAATCTTGATGATTTTCAGAACTGACAAACGATAACCAGAAAAAGAATGGAAAGTATATTTCATAGAATGAAACATCTCTTAGGAAAAAATATAAAAAATATTTTTACAAGCCAGGCGCATGGCGCATGCCTATAATCCCAATTGCTCAAGAGGCTGAGACGAGAGGATTGCGAGTACAAAGCCAGCCTCAGCAACCCAGTGAGACCCTGTCTCTAAATAAAATAGAAAATAGGGCTGGGGATGTGGCTCAGTGGTTGAGTGCCCCTGAGTTCAATTCCTGGTACCCCCTCCACCCCCACAAAAAAAAATTATTTATTTATTTATACATTCTCTCCATGTCTTAGTTTGGAGAGAGAAACATCTTTGTAGATTTGTTTCAGTATTAAAATGGTCCTCTCAGAAACGTTCATTTCCACCTTTTGAATGAAGTATGTATTCTTCAGGTGGCATGACCTTCCACCTTCTGACCCCCTAGGATGTAATTCCCCTTTAGTTTATTGCTACTTACTACCCAAAAGCTCAACTACAGGCAAATTTAATTTCTAATCAACATTTAACCAATATTTGAGTGGCGAATGACTTTTGGTGCTTTCAAGGAATTCACCTTCTGTATACTCAGGCAATGTGCTAATTAGTTTGTATTGCATTATCTTTAATCTTTAACTATAGTCCTGGTGGGCAGGCACCACTATCCCATTTTGTAGATGATGAAATGAATTTACTAAGACTGTTTGGGTGCAGAATCAGCATTTCAGTACATAAATGAATTAGGAATTTAAGATAGTAGTAATTAAGTAATTAAGAACAGTCCTATGTGTACTATAAGGATTAACAATGGAAAGAGAACTTTCCCTAAACATGTCTTCCCTTTTTACTAGTGTTTTTGTTTTTGTTTACAAATCCTTTTTTTTTTCCCCTATGGCAGTGGAGATTTAACACAGAGTCGCATTAATCCCGAGTTACATGCTCAGATCTTTTTGTTGTTCTGATTAGTTATACATAATAGCAAAATGCCTTTTTTCATTTTTTTAAATTAATTTTTAAATTTGTTTTGATTAGTTATGACACATTGTACACAAATGGAGCACAACTTATTTCTCTGGCTGTACATGATGCAGAGTCACAATGGTCATGCAATCATACATGTACATAGTAGAATGAGATGGACATTATTATCCTATCTTTCCCACCATCACAGCACCCCCTCCTCTTATCTCACTCCCCTCTGCCCAATCCAAAGTTCCTCCATTTTTCCCTAGCCCCCCATTATGGATCAGCATCCTCATATCAGAGAAAACATTTGGCCTTTGGTTTTTTTGGAATTGGCTTATTTCTCTTAGCATGATAATCTCCAGCTCCATCCATTTACCTGCAAATACCATACCATAATTTCATTCTTTAAAGCTAAGTAATATTTCATTGTGTATTATGCACCACATTTTCTTTATCCATTCATCTGTTGAAGGGCATCTAGGTTCATTCCATAGTTTAGCTATTGTGAATTGAGCTGCTATAAACATTGATGTGGCTGCATCACTGTAGTATGCTGATTTTAAGTCCTTTGGATATAAACTGAGGAGTCGGATAGCTGGGTCAAATGGTAGTTCCGTTCCAAGTTTTTTAAGGAATATCCATAATGGTTTCCATAGTAGTTTCACCAATTTGAGGTTCCCATCAGCAATGTATGAATGTACCTTTTCCCCCACATCCTCGCCATCATTTATTGCTACTTATAGTCTTGATAATTGCCATTCTGACTGGAGTGAGATTGCCAGTATTTTTTGTTTTGTTTTTAATATTTATTTTTTAGTTGTAGTTGGACACAATACCTTTATTTTATTTATTTTTATGTGGTGCTGAGGATCAAACCCAGGGCCTCACATGCACTAGGCGAGCACTGTACCACTGAGCCACAACCCCAGCCTGATGCCAGTGTTTATTTTTTAAATTTATTTATTTATTTTTTATTTGTTTTAAATAGTTATACATGAAAGTACAATAATCTTGACATATCATACTTTTGAATCAGATGGGAGATAATTTCTCATTTGCCAGTGTTTTTTAAACCCCAATTAATTTCTTCTACCCAATGACTTCATGTCCTGCTACCCTGTCAGGATCTTACTTAGTAAAAATGACCTCTTCAATGAAGCAGTCCTAGCTCTCCATAGTCAGAAGTGTTTTCTTCCTTCTCTATTATGCTCTGTAGCACTGTTCAAATATTCCAGTGGTGTATGAACAGATTACTAGCTTTTTATCCTCTTTGATTTCATGGGCATATGTATACATTTGTGCTTATGTCCATCATGTTTTTGATATATATAAGAGATGGATAAATTAGTGCTTACATATTGAAGGTACATGTTTTAAAAAGTTTTTTTTACTAACAATGTATGCAAAAATTTTCAAACAAAGTTCTGTGGAGTTTTAGTTTGTATCTTAATCACTCGTTGCAAATTGTCTTAGAGTGTACTGTGTATTACACAGATTTTAGCCTCTCCTGGAGTGGTTTCTTTTACCCATATATTTGCATATCCTGAAGTGCCTTTTAATAGATGAATTCTAAAATAATGTTCTTTCTATAGAACCCCAGAATGCAAAAGAAAAAATCCTTTTGTAGGAATATGATTGCAAATAATTGAACAGAAATAACCCACAAGTTGAATGAGAAATAAAGTTTTCATTGGTACATTAGGTATTGAACCTTCTGAATTCCTAATTTGATAATAGTTGAACATCTTGAATATGTACTGCAAGACAGGTTTCTTTTAGGTGGCAGTAGCTTTCTCTACTGAATGCCTAAGTTAGAGGTGATAATGAAGAATCTCAAATGTTACTAAAATCAGAACTGATTATTTTGTTAACCTGAAGCATATAAGAAAGGGGAGGTAAAAGAAACAGATGTTATACAGAAAGAGAGTAGGAGTCAACAGAATCTTATTGAAAAGGGCCACCAAGTTGTCAGAATCAAGAGGTGAAGGTTAAAAAACCATATCCACTTTTTAAATATTCAAAATGTATTCCCCCTTTGTGATAATTTTCTTCAAAACATACAGAAAAGCAAAAGTCAGAAAATTTATCCAAAATTAAGCTTCTTATGTCTATTTATTCCTGATTTTTTGATAGACCAATGTTAACTCAATTGAGAAGATCCATTACAAGTTTAGACATTCTTTCACTAAAGTACAAAGATTAAAAATATTCCAAGCCCCAATCCCCAAAACTAATCCCGGATATCTAACTATACATAATTACAAATATAATAGTAAGCTAAATATGTAGTAAATGCTAATTTTAATATTATAAATATTCTTTTAAATATAGTTGTTCTTGAGCTTGGCCAGAATCTGCAGATTGACCCAGATTGGGAAAAAATGTCATCTAAGCAACAATAAAGTCACCATTCTCTTCGAATGGAAGACAGAGGGAGGAAGAAAGACTGGATTTAAGCTTCTCTATAGCAAAATCTACCAAATTCTCAGAGGGATACAAAAACAAAAGCCAACTGGATTTTAAATATAAAGGCAAGTGAGAAAAGTCAGGTAACTTGACGTTGGTGGATACTTCTTGAAAAATCTAGAGACAATTGGGAAGAGGAATGGTAGTGATTATTTGATTATAATAAATAAGATAAAAATAAATAAAAGTATTATGTCTATCTACAACTAAATGTAAGCATACATATATAACATATATATATATAACACCATATATACAATTACCCAGAGTGATTACCTCTGGTGTGTAGTACTAGAATGGGGAGGAGATTTGCTCTTCATTGTATTGTATTTTGAACTTTTAAAAATCATGTTTATGTGTTTTCATAAGTAAGGAGTTAAAGCAGCGGGTTGGGAGAAGTTACTGACCCTAGCTCATTAGGATTTTTAGTACCAGGGTAAAGAATGACCACAGATACACTTAAGCAGCATTTCAGTTAAGCAGGTGTGTACACATGAACAGGAAGGATCTCAAAGCCGACATGGGAATTACTTTCTTCAATAGAGTGTATAAAGACTACTGAATTGGTTGGTAATAATAGATGAGGAGAATGTTCTCCATGAAGAGCACATTTCACCATGAGAAATAGTTGACCCATACCAAACCGCCAGCAGCCCCATCTTGACCCATTTTAGCATCCTTCCTTCCACTACTTCAAGGACAAAGTCTACTCAGTAGTTATTCTCCAAGCCTTAGCATCTACTTTATTTTCATATCTTCCTTGAATCACACCTCTTCAGGCTTGTCGTCTTTTATCTTTCATGGAGATAGAGGATAATGAGTGAGCTCTTTGCCACATAATCTGCCAGTTTCTAGAGCTTAAGGATGTTTAAACCCCTTGTTTTAAAGATAACAGAAGCAAGTCCAGAAATGAATTTGCCAAGATAACACAATTAATGCCAGATCTCACAACATAACTCAATTCTCCTGACTCCCAGGTCAGTGGCCTTGGCACCAAATCACAATTTTTATTTTTTCAAAAAAACCTGAGCTATATACTTTTTACTGATAAATAAAACTCAAAATGTATCTATTCTCTGCATTTTCCTATCATTTGCAAATAGGTGTGGTAATGGTGTCTCAGCACTATATCAGGCTATCTACTTAGATTTTCTCTACTCATTTTGAAAGTACTACAATATAAATATTAGTTGAATCAATTTGTTAATAGAAAATGGAAGTTCAAGGAGGTTGTAGCAGTTTGAACTCCAAATGTAGCATAGACCCAGAACTCAAAACGTGAACTTATCTGAAAATAGGAACTTTTTCACCAACATAATTGGGTAAGGACCTCATGATGAAATCATCTTGAATTTAGGTGTGAATCCAATGTTAGTTGTCTTTATAAGGGAAAGGAGAAAGGGATTTAACACACAGAAGGACTCAGAAAAGACCATAGGAAGATGATGATTGAGGTTAAGCTAGCACAAGTCAAGGAGTGCCAAGAGCCACCAAAAGCTGAAGAATTCTTCCTTCTAACCTTTGGACAGTATGGCCCTACCAACACCTGATTTCACTTTATGGATTTCAGAACTATAAGAGAATAAGTTTTTTATATTTTATATATATATTATATATTTATATTTTAATTTTATGCTTTTATTTTATTTATTTATTTTTATGTGGTGCTGAGGATAGAACCCAGGGCCTTGCACATGCTAGGTGAGTGCTCTACCACTGAGCCACAACCCAGCCCAAGTTTCTCTTATGTTAAGCCACAAAGTTTGTGGGGTTTTTTAAATTTTTATTTTTTATAGCAGCCCAAAGAAATAGTATAATGCTTATTATGACAGAGCTGGAAAAGGACCATGAGGAAATTCAACTTTTGAGGGTTCTGACACCAGAGCTCTTGGGAACTATAAAGAACATGGAGTGGATTCTGTTCAGTCTGGAAATCCCATTTCACTGTGCTAGTCTGTGTCTGTTCTTTCAATTGTAGATTAAATGCCATTTCCTTTCCAGAAGCATCTTCTGAGTTACGTTCTCCCTCTCTAGACTTTTCTTTTCAGCACTTAGCACTTTTTTTGTTGTTGTTTAACGCAGTTGCTTTATAAATTGTCTAGGGTGGCTGTGATGCATTATGAGACAGGGATCATGTGGATTTGGTTTCCTATTTTGCCTGGGTCAAAATAGGAATTTTATATTTTAGAACAGAGAAATGGTGAGCACTCTGTCACTACAAAGAGAAGTTCTCAGGCTAACACATATCCCCCACCATACTTAAGGAAACCTCAAAACAAAACACTATTCTTGTGGATGCAGAGTGACCCATCAACAGGGTTTTTGTTTAAGAAAATGTTGGTTTGAGCTTTTACATATGCCATCAAGCAAAAAGCCTGGCATTTATCTTAGGAGAATATAGGCCCAAAAAGGACAGAACAAAATCTTCTTTGTGAGTAGAAGATTTTGTTCCTTTGGTGTTAGAAAAGTTGGGCTTCCATTTCTCTACAGTGACCATTCCAACTCCAAGGCACTTTTTCTTTCTACATTGGCAAAACACATGCAGAGTGTTTGGTTAAATTGGTATTGAACACTGGTTAGGAGAGAACAGTATGTACAGATAGTCTTTAATTTTCAAGTCACAAATTTCATATCCAATTAGAAGAAATTTCTAAAATCCAAAATAGCAACAGCTCTTATTTCCTCCAGTCATTAATTCAATGATGGATTCATTAATTTACCCATTCAACACGAACTTTTAATGGACACATCTGGTCTGCCAAACATAGAAGAAAAAAAGAGAACTGAGTCTGTGGCAAAGCTTTTGTGAGGGCCCTTACATTCTGTTTAGGGTTGACATGTGAGTGAACAAACAGCCTCACTACAAAGTGATAGAGGCATTTACAAAGAGCTATATATAGCAGGACTGTGCGTGAAGGGAGGGTTGAGGGATCTGGAAAGTTCCAAAGAGATGGTGGCATTTGAACTAGATATTAAAGAATGAATTGCAATTTCAATTTCATGAGAAAGTGAAGATATATTTGCAACAGGCAAAATGCATTCTTCTGATACAGAATAATTTCTTTCCCAAGTGAAATCAATGTGTCATTTTTCCCTTAGGCCTGAAATAATTTTCTTTCATTGGCATATTTTTTGGTTGATTTCTCAGTAACTCTAGAATTCCTGAAGTTGCCTTCCTTACATTTTAAACAACTACATTCAAGTAGGGTGTTATTACATTGTTTAGGAATAATATTGTCCTATTAATTTTTTTTTAGTTTTCACTTAATATGAAGGCATTATATTCATTACTAAAGTAGATGAATGGTATAAAATGAAAAGCAATATTCCCCCATTCTCTCTGCCAAACAGTCCTTTTCATCCAAACTTAAACAGGTATATCCTCTGGGGGAAAAAAGTATTTATATTTTTTAATTTTCAAACTATACACATCATTGTTTTGAGTCTAAATCTGTTCAATAACTTGGACTTTATTCTTTTTAGATCTCTGTATGGGTATGGCATGATTTATTTAACCATTTGTTTATGGACAATTGAGCCCGATTAGAGACTCCTATTGCATCCATTATTACACTGAACATCCTTGAAACGGTTATGTGGGTAGAGCCATAGGATATTTTTCTGGCAGGGGAATTGCTACTGGGTCAAAGAATTTAAATATTTATAGGTATTGCCAAATTGTCTTCTAATTGACAGACTATGTTTCCCACCATTTTAAAACCAAAATTATCAAGCTTTTTAATGTTTATTATATCACTGTATTAACATCTGATGTTTATATGATTCAAACTCAAAGTTTGTGTAATTTTTTATTTTTACAAACTCTGTAAATACTGGCCCATTTCATTTTCATACACACACACACACACACACACACATATGTATATAGAGAGAATTATTGAAAATGTTTCCTAACTTTTAAAAATTTATTCAAATATATTAGTCTTTCCTTAGAGATATTGAATATTGTATTTCTCCCAAGTTTATAAACAAATTATTGTTTTCCTCCATTATTCTTATGAGTTTCATTTTTTTTAATATTACAATTTTGATTCCCTCCAGAATTTCTTATATGAATTAACACAGGAAAATAATTTTGAAGTGGTTACCCAATTGTCCCAAAAGACTTTAATAATTCATTTTCAACACTGATTGTAAGTCACCCGTATCATATATGAAACATCAATTTATATGTGAACTCTGTTCTGGTCTGCTCATCTGCCTATTTTTTGTGTACTCCATTGCTTTAATGATTTTAGGTGAGGTACTTACTGAAACATGACTCTGCTACATACCATGGCATTATCCCTTGAACCCCTTCCAGCATTGCTGCTATAAATAGCCATCTTTAAAATGTTGCCTGGTTATTCCTGAGAGGTTCCTTAGGTACAGTATCATATCTTCCCAATCTGGAGTCCCTCCAACCCAACTCCTCCAGGGCATTCACTGTCATGACATAGCTGCTCCAGTGGGCCCTGCCATCTTCTAGTGGCGACTTCCCTCCTACCATCATGTGTAGCCTTGGGGAAAAGTCTTGTCTTACTCTTATTACACAGCAGAGATCAGACTTCCCTGACTGTTCCAGAGTAACGGAAGGAAGAATTCAGAGAAATCATTTATGAGAGCCACCAAGCTCCAGCAGGATCCTCACTCCACACCATGTTGGTCCCCCGCCTTCTTTGCCACCTGTACCCAAGGCACCAGAGGTAGCTTGACCACCCCTACTTCAAGCATTCCAGGTACTACTCCATCTTTAGAATCTAAGCCCAATGGATATCTGTACTAAGAGAAATGAGGATTTCCACTCACCCTAATCTAATACTCTCAATAATACCCCTATTCCTCCTGGAGAACTGGCTTGTTCCCCAGCTGATGGTAAAAACATTTGCTCTCTTCTGAGAAGTACGGTCTGGAGTTTGGAAGTTTGGTCCCCATAAGAAAAATCTCCCAATGATCTGATATTAAAATATCTGAAATTAAGATCTGATATTAAGAAGCTTTCACAAAGCCTGCCTTGTTTATACATGTGATGGCAAAAACAGCCAACCCCAGGTCAGGCTGTGCCAAGCTAGATTCTGTTCCTGCTTCGCCTCACTGCATTAAGGGTTTCAAACATATCCTAGGCCCCAGCCCTGCCATGGTCAGCCGATTACACTAATCAGCCTTGAAACATAGCAGAATGGTACTTTGATACTTCCTTCATACCACATTCCTATTTTAAATCAGCTGTTTTTACATTAGATTTCAATCTCTTTAAAATATCAATTTTGGAAGTGGAAGGGGCAAAGAGTTGGGAAGATGATAAGTGATTTCTGTATTTTCTAAAGGAGCCTATCAGCATGTGACCAGCTATTTCTAAAGTAAACTATTTTATCTATCTGAAAGTCACAATCTTTACCAGGTTATCCTTTTTATTCCATGTCTTATTGTATTTAGATCTGCTCAGGCTACTTGGACAAATCCTCCAACAAATTTGCCAAATGGAAAACTAGCATCGAAGTGTGGAGTGAGAACAAGTAACATAGAAAGGAGCAGAGAAATGTCACCCGAATTAAGTTTCCAAACACATCAGGATCCAGTAGTCTTCTCTGTACTTGAACAATACAGACTTAGAAGGTGAGTAGGGATAAAAATCTGCTGCATCTCATAAATCTTAAGGAAGGATTATTTGGTAAGCAGTAGAAATTTGTTTTTTGTTGTTTTTTTTTTTGCCTCTTACTAATTTTGTAGTCTTTACAAATCCTAAGTTTGCTCTTTGATTACACCATGTCATTGCCTAGAAACTCAAAGGGAAGTGAATGAAGGAAAGAGGATCTGTGAAAACGTGAGCCTGTGACTTTACCCTGCAGCCCACTTGTTAACTTTGTTTAAAAATAATCACCCTGAAGCTAAGAAAGTAGGGATTTCCTTTGAACTGACAGTGTTTTTTGTTTTTTGTTTTTCCCCAACTACCATCCTGTATTATATGGCAGGATGGTAGTTGTTTTCTCTCTGAAGAGTTAAAAGCTAGTTTCACCCTATGGCACGGTGTGTTAAAATCAGATATTGTCAGAGTCACTTCCTCTTTCACTTCTGCAACAAGTAATTCTATCCAAGATGCAACCCAACCTATCCTAAACACACAAGTCAGCAAACAGTTGATTTATTTTGCTAGCTTTAATATGTCAAAAACCCCAGGAGGCTGGGGTATGGTAATATAGACATCAAATCCCCCAATTCCTTAAGAACCACTTAGTCAATGACCTCTTTTGCATGGGAAAGAACATCAGAAACAATGTGACAGGTAAGGATCAGGCTTCTAGAGCCAGGGATGATTGTTACTAACTCTTGACTTTTTCTGACAACATTTCAGAACTCTTTTAGGAATACTAGCTTCCCTAAGGGCATCACTATTCATTTAGGTTTGGAGAAGGGGTATGTACCTGAAGGGAACATAGCTCAGTGACTTGATTTTCCACCTCACTACAAGGTACATAGCATCATTTATTTATTTAGTCTTTGGTTACCTTGACTCAAGGCTAAAATACTAAAGAGTAACTTTTCAGTTATATATTGTGGTCCCTACAACTTCCTTCCCACTGGATAAAATGTAGCTGTGGGTCCATTTGAGCTTGCTCTAAACATGTGAGGAATTGTATTTAATAGGGATTGCATTAAATCTGTATAGAACTTTTGGTAGTATGTCCATTTTGACACTATTAATTCTGCCATTCCAAGAACATGAGAGATCTTTCCGTCTTCTAAGGTCTTCTTCAATGTCTTTCTTTAGTTTTCTGTAGTTTTCACTGTAGAAGTCTTTTACCTCTTTTGTTAGATTGATTCCCAAATTTCCCCCAACCCCAGATACTATGTTTGTGAGAACAAACACAATATCTTTCTGCAACAAGAAGAGGATCTCTGATATGAAGGAAGGACTAGCCAGTCTGAGGGTGGTGGTGAGGAGCTAAGTGAAGCACAGGCAGTAAACTATGCTTGAGAGGAGAAGCAACTTTCTTCCAAGTGTTCCTGAAGTCAAGCCTTTACCTAAGGTGTATTTATTTCAAGTGTTTCTCATTAACCAGTTTCCCCCTCATACACAGTTTCCCCCTACTCTTCAAATCCAGTTCTTATATTCATATCAGTTACTGTTTTTTGCCCCTAGTTACTTTGTTGGTCTTTGGTTGCAAAGAGAAAAAGATACAGTCTCACCACCAGGAGCTCACTGTTTAGAGAGGACTCCTCCAACTCAAGCATTAGGAGGCATGACATGCATCAAACATGTCAAACCAAAATGAGCACTTAGGAACAAGTGCTTACAAGTGAAGAGCAACTCAAGGATGACAAATGCCTATTTACTTAAAGCCCTGCCAGGTGATCTCTCCAGAGCAAATGAAATTGCCTTTTGGAAGCCAAGATTTTCATGAGATTAGAGTTTCAGGGAGGTCACCCAGTGATTTCTATAACAAAAAGTTTTGTTGGTAGCTTCTATCCACTATTAACCTTATCTATTGAGTTTGGTTCTTCATTTATCTAATTTTTAATTCTAGAATTTTCATTTTATTTTTTCGTTGGTGCATTATAGTTGTACATAATAATGTGATCTGTATTACATATTTATACATGCACAAAATATAATGTGCCAATATCATTCCTTGGTATTTCACCTTTTCCTCCCCTCCTCTTATCCCTTGGTCCCTTTCCTCTACTCATTTTTAAAAAGTAATTCCTAGGTTTCCGGCAATATTCTCAATCTTCATTTCCTTCAACATATTAAGCATAATCATTGTAGTATCCATGTTGATAACTCCATTATTTGGATTGCCTTTCATTCTAGATATACTGTTGTTATTCATTTATGTTTTCTTGTTTTATTATTTTGGATTGAATGCCATCTTTGGAAGGTACATCATACTTCTCAGTAGCCTTATGAGTAGGAAGAATGAATCCATTTCTCACCTTATGGAAACCATGACATCTGTTCTACCCAAGTCCTCCAGTGGCAATGGCATTTACAAAATTGACAAACCAAGAACCCCATTCACTTTCTGTGACTGACTTCTTAGCAAAGTTATAGGGTTCAACAAAGAATTGTTCTCAGAGAACCAAACTAAGTCCCACCTTAATTCCTGCAATGTGTAGAACGCCCACATTATATTAAATAGTAATCAACCCAATAAAATCATTTCCTTTTAGACAATCAGGGATGAGCAAACCTATGTGATCTTAGAAGGGAGGATAAATTTATACTTAATCCCTTAGCTATTCTACTTCAATGTGGCTTCAAACTTAATATCTTAATTACAAGTACTGAGAAAATTCTTTTGCATTTTTTCAGCACTGTTGAGTCTTAGAAGCAAGCTAACTAAACATGCCTTACAGATCTAAATTCATTAAAAGCTATATTTGAGAGAAACCTTCGAGTCTTTATTTAAATAGAAAATCCTAAGGTATCTTCTAGACAGATATCATTCCAGTTTCTAAAGTCTTAAAATATGGACTAGGTTATAGATGTACAGATGTACATAAATATATCTGAACATAAACATATTTACAGAAAGACAGACAGACCCCAGCTTTGAGCTTTTCTTGCTTAGAGCTCAAGCCTTAAGTTTATAGATCTAAGAATTCCCTGGAACAATTAATGTACTGGGACATCCTCATATTATCAATAGGATTGTGGCATACAGCATGTAGAACATTAGCACATATATTGTCAATATGCTAATTTTTATTTTGAATATTAAAGTCATGTGTCTGATATGATTTCAGGTTTGATAACAAAGTAAACTGTAATAGTCCTATTTACCAACTCATTCAACACACTGGTCTTGATCTTAGATTTGGGAAATGAATTCAGAACAATAAATAAAATTGTTAGTTGGAACTTTATGAGCATTGTATTTAATGATTTCCAGGAGGCAACCTTCATGAAGAATAAAAACACAGAATTGGGAAAAGGTTAAATTACATATTTAGTTGAAAATTGGATGACAGAGGACAAGAATTACTTTGCATTCCACTTTATATATTCCTTAGAGGTTTGCAGAGAATAGGTCATCCATAAATATTTTTCAACTCAAAGGATCTCAGACCATTACTTAAAATGTATATTGTAACATACCCATGTGCTTTAGATCCAATCCAAGGGGTCTGAGCTGAATTTACCTTTGAAGGCTCCTCCAGCCCTAAAGCTAATCATCCTGTTATGCCAGGAATCATCTGCTGTGCCAGTGACAGTCTAGAATCCTGGGTGGCAGATGTCTGGAGTGGAGCTGGAGAATCTGAATTTTAAAAATCATTCCAGATTATTCTACCATATATCGTATGAAACCTTGCTTTAAAACCACTGAATTATTTACATACTCTGCTTCCAGTGTTTGTTTAAAATGTAGCCATTCATATAGTATTTATGACTTAAAAGAATAATTTTTCACCCCTGATAATTCCCTCTTTCTCTATATTTCACATTTTAAAGAATCTTAAAGCCAATTTTTTAACCAAAATGTACCACTGGAAACCAGAACCTTCCCCTCACCTACAGCTGACTTTAATTTCTGACATTTAAGAGCACTTTATGTCCTGCTTAATGTTGGGCTAAAAAGCACTTTTTTTAAAAAACTATCCGAATTTCTATGAAAACCAAGGTTATCAGACCAGGACGTATCTATAGAATTGTATTTTAAGATATGAAATAGATATGTAAACAAGTCTCAAGGAGTATGATGATTTCCTTGAATTATTTTTTAAAAGGTGGTGGAACATTATTAAATATTACCAATTTGAACTTTGAAATAGTGCCATTATTTTCTAAATGCCATAGCTTAGGTATCTATATATGATTGACAATTTACCCCTCATCTCAGCTGTGCCAAATCATGATATATCTAGCACATTATAGTATTTATGACCTCTGAAATTTTCACCTTTCCAATATTTCCTTTTAAAACTCTTGGGAATGAAATTAAGATCTTAAAAATAATTGAAGCTCATATCGAGATTTTAAAATCCCAAACTGTACTTTTGAATCATATTTTAATCTGCTAATTCATTTGCCTTTTCTCAAATTCAACTCAAAAAACACACATGTGCATCTAAATACAGAGATGCACCTACTGTAAAGGCCTCTGGCAAACTATCTCAGATGGGACCTCAGAATCTGTTGCCAGCCAAAGGTGAGTGTGCAGGAGGTTGTGGTAAATGCCACTGGGTTAACACCCACATGGAGGTCAAGGGAGCAGGATTGGGCGGAGGCAGGTGTTGAATTGAGAAGCAAATGTAACAAAGGCCTAAGTCACTGACCTAGAGAAAGGCTAATGCTTGGATAGTCCTTCATTTTTACTTTGCTTGAAGTAAGGCTTAGTGACCTTTATAGCCAAACGTTTACCCGTCATTGGAGGAAGCCTACCCATGAAGGGGCCATGAACTTGGACAGGATAACTCTCAGAGGCCAATTTCCCTTCCAGACAAGTGCTCAGATAAGAACCCAACACTTTTAGCAGCTGAAGAATGAGAGCCTCAAACTTGAAGGGTGTCTGGATCCCATACCACGGTGTCTACTGTAGAATCACAGTTAAAAAAAAAAAAAAGTGGCCATGAAAATTGTCTTCAGACCCGTAGTTGTTTTGACTTTTCAAGATTATTCTAGACACTCCCACTACCAGTACATCTCTTTATAAAGCTTTGATTTAAAATACTTAAATTTTCCCCAGTTTGAAAATTAAAACTCAAACTAAAACAATGCTGGCCTAGGAATTTTCAAAAAATGCTCTGGACAACCTTAAGGTGTGGCTTGCTACAAAAGAGTAAATTCAGATTGTCTACATGGAGTCAGGCTTCTGGGAAAAGTAGGATTGAGTTAAGGAAAGAGGGAGTGGCTGGCTGCCTGCTCTCTGGTGTGATTGGAATGGTCATAGAAAGATTCTTCAGGATCATCTACCCCGAAATCCTTTTCATTCCTAATTCTGAAACCCTGTGGTGCCTGCTTATGTCATTCACCTGGCTCTTGGATTAAACTGTTCCTTCTTACTCATTATCATTTTGTGTCCAACTGAAATCCCTAGGCTTGAATACCTGATGCCTTCAGCCCCTCGAGGTCAGGCCAGCTCACAATCTGGAGGAACCACATTCCTCCACATCCATGGTCAGAGCACATAGGCAAAGCCGGCTTTATTCCCCATCGAGCCCTGGTGTTTGCCTAGTATGGTACATAATTATACTCACACAGAGCTGCAATAAAAGACGTGTTAGGTTCTCCACTTCTCTGGAGGATTGCTAAATACCAGCAATAACCAGATTGTAGGACAAATGAGAGCCACTGGGAGAAAAAGGTGAGGAAGTGGAGGGGCAGCTATAGTAGGCAGAATTTTTACAGTATTCCTCCAAATATGTTCTGTTCTAATCCCTAGAATCCTAGAACCCATGACTATGATGATACATCACTCTATGGTTGTGCTGTTGTAAAGTACAATTTACCTTAAGATAAAGAGATGATCCTGGAATATCCACATAGTTTAAAAATAGCTTTTCCAACTGGGAACAGAAGAGGAAGTCACTCTTACAGCTTGAGAAGGACTTGACACACTGTTACTGCTTCAAAGATGGAAAGGATGATATAAGAAGGAAGGTGATTGGCCCCCAAGAGCAGAAAGGGGACCTCAGTTGGCATTCATCAGTGCTACAACCACAAGGCACTAAAATCAGTCAACAACCTAAATGAGCTCAAAAGTGGATTATTTACTCAAGCCTCCAGCATAGTTAACATTTTGATTTGGGCCTGTGAGACCGAGTATAGAAACTAGTCCATCCTACCGAGACCTATAACCCACAGGACTGGGATAATGAACAGCACTGTTAAAAGTTGCTAAATTGGTGGTACTTTGTTACTGCAGCAATAGAAAACTAGTACAGCAGCCAAGACAAACAAGTGTACTGTTTTGAAAAAGAAATCTCTGTAGAAGGAAGCAGAATCTGCTTCTAAAGCCATCTGGCATAAGAAGTGGGTAGACTGAGATCCAAAACTTATTGTACACCTACTACTTGCTGGCGTGAGCTATCATAGGCACCAACTTCCTCAACAAGATTCCTAAAGCACAAGAAGTAAAATCAAGAATCAATAAATGGGATGACAGCAAACCAAAAAGCTTCTTCACAGCAAAGGAAACAGTAGAGAAACTGAAGAGAGAGCCTATAGAATGGGAGAAAAATCTTTGCTACCTGCATCTCAGATGAAGCTTTAATCTCCAAGATATATAAGAACTCAAAAAAAAAAAAAACATAAAAAATAGCCCAATCAATTAATGGGCTAAAGAATTGAACAGACACTTCACAGAAGAGGAAATATGATTGGTCAATAAACTGAAAAAAAGATCAACATCTCTAGCAGTTAGAGAAATGCAAATTAAAACTACACTGATATTCTATCTCACTCCAGTTAGAATGGCAATTATCAAGAATACAAGTAACAATATACTTTGGCAAGGATGTGGAGAACAAGGTACACTCATACATTGCTGGTGGGATTGCAAATTGGTGCAACCATTCTGGAAAGCAGTATGGAGATTCCTTAGAAAACTTGGAATGAAACCACCATTCAACCCAGCTATCCCACTTGTCAGCATATACCCAAAGGACTTAAAATCAGCATACTATACTGACACGGCCCCATCAATTTTTATAGCAGCTCAATTCACAATAGCTAAGCTATGGAACCAACCTAGGTACCCCCTTCAACAGATAAATGGATAAAGAAAATGTGGTATGTATACAATATGGAATACTATTCATCCATGACAATGAAATTATAGCATTTGCCCATAAATGGATGGAACTGGAGATTATCATGCTAAGTGAAATAAGCCAATCCCCAAAAAGCAAAGGCTGAATGTTCTGACATGTGGATGGTAACACACAATAAGCAGGGTGGGTATAGAAGAAAAAAAGTACTTTGGATTAGACAAAGGAATGAAGGGAAGGGAGAAGGAATGGAAATAGGAAAGACAGTAGAATGAATTAGATATTACTTTCCTAATATTCATATAAGAATATGTGACCAGTGAAACTCCACATCGTGTATAACTGCAAGAATGGGAAGTTATACTCCATGTATGTATAATATGTCAAAATACATTCTATTGCCATGTATAAATAAAAATAACAAATAAAAAATTAAAATAAAATTTACGGTTGCATGATGGGAATGCTCTGTTACACTGTGGCATGTTTGGGGTTTACCATCATGATCACATGGCTACCTGGGAGCTGTGGCTGCTGATGCCCACCATCAGAAGAGAGTATTGTACAGCACATCAGTAGCCAGGAAAAGGTCTAAATTCAAAATTTGAAAAATGGTTTTCACTGAATGCATGTCATTTTGATATCATTATATAGTCAAAAAATCATAAATTGAACCATCATAAGTTGGACCATCTCTATGTAAATCCATCCTACTGGTTCTGTTTCTCTGGAAAGCTCTGACTCAATATAATCATTCCCATCTCCTTGGAGCAAGAGGCAACCAGTGTCAGCTTTGCCCAAAAATGTATAACAAAACACTTCCAGGAATAGGGAAATTCTGGGAAAAGTTTTTGTTTTTGTTTTTTCAAAGAAAGAGGAAGTCACACAAGGAGAACTGTCTGTGCCACTCCTTGGGCAAGGCAGTGGGAGGATGTGCTTCAGGGAGCACCAGTCACCAGTAGCCACCAAGTCATCTCTACGTGATAGGCTAACACGCCCAGAAGACAAGACAGGAAGATAAAGAAACTGACTCTCTGGATACAAGCCACATTCCTAGGAGAATTGTGTGAGATAACTAAATGATTGTTAGATGTTTTGTTACTTAGAGTTGAAAGAATGTCTTGCTGTACATAGTACTAATTTAGAATACAATGGGAATTTCTATTGGTGGGGCCTAGATGATTTACTTTTTAAACAAGGACCCAGCTAAAGTCTTAAGTACTCCCATTGTAAGGTCACAAAGCTTCTTCTCCCTGGTCAATGTATCTTCCACTTTTTGGTGATATCAACAAATGGAAAGACATCTGTATTGCTCCCGTGTTACCATATTCCCCACGGATATGTTGATGTTAGACATGCCATAAAATAATAAGGAATAAATCCAGAGAAAACATGCCCATAAGCTTTTTGTTGGCAAATATACACCAGATTGTAAAACCCATATTTGTAAACAAATCAGGAAATATTGGATGTGTAGACAAGAAGGAGCAACCAAAATTGCATTCATTTTTCACGTGGCTTGCATAGGACCTGCTGACAGGATAGCAGCTCTCGGGGTCTCTGAAAATGCTTACCTATATTCATTTATACAACTTTTTATAAATTTGATAATTCTGCATATCAGAACACACCTTAACATACGTGTGTGTGTGTGTGTGTGTGTGTGAATTTAATCTGTTTGTCCAAAATCTTTGACTTCCCACTTAGAATATCTTCTAACTTAGAGTGTCTTCATCCTAACCTTACAGTCATCTGATGTTTCCAGCTTTGGACGTGCTCCTATGCACAGAAAGCTGTGTGCAGGTTCACTGAGGAGTCACGTCACCTCTCTCCTGTCCACAGCCTGCAGCACAATGCATGAACACAGTAGGGGGTGTTCACAATGTCATCTGTAGGATCCCAGAAGACAGGGGTGGTCCCTAACACTTTGGGAACTTGTGTTTTGTGAGGTTACTGGATTATAGCACCATCTCATTCCCTCAGTCAGAATCCAAAATGTTGAAAAGAAAAGTCCATTTCTAAAGATCAGGGGGTAAAACAGATCTCTCCAAGTTTACTCCAGTGTATTTTCTCCCAGGTTCATTTCACAGCTTGCTTGATGTTCTCTTCTTTAAACCTACCTTGAATTCATCTGCTGCATGAGGATTAAATAGAGCAGAGAAATAACTATTTATCCTCAATAAATAATATTCTGCCATTTAAAAGGAGAAAGTAGACAATGAGTTTCTTTCATAAAATTAGAATTCGTGTTCCCTCAAATTTAGAATCTAATATTCTTCTGATGAATATAACTCTCTATTGTATGTTTTACACAGCATGACCCATGTATAGCTTTAATATGCATTCACCGGGAATGCCCAAAGCACAAGTTTTCTGACCTTTTCTTTTTCACTTCATCCTCTTTATATCCCAGTTTGATATTTTGCAGCAAAAATCAGCAGCTCATTGAGCATATGAAGAAATAAAAGTCTGTTTTCTCCAGACTCTCTGAACAGATGTTTCTTACCTTAGGGCAAGCTTTTTATAAACTGAAAAGCAAACAACAAACAAAGGACTCTAAATTCAGTTTTCTACAACTGCTCCAACATCAAAAGGGCTAATTGTTCACCTGGAGGAAAAGAAATCTCATGTAATGAATCAAAGATTTTATTTGAATCTGGTCATCCTCTGCTCATCACTAAAACTGACATATTTTTCCTATAAAAATCACAGTTGCCAAGTCACTTTCAGAAGAATCTGTGGGGGAAATAACCACTTGCTCCTCTATTTCCCCACCCTAGTGGTTTTTACTCCTTGTGCTGTATAGATGAAGAATGAGTCTCTGTGAGCTAGGGTTCCTTTGTTCCTTTGGGGGGAAACCCGGCCACATGCTTCAGGTTGACCTCGCCGACAGCCTCCATTCCCCCATACCTATGGTGTTTCCAGATCACACATCCCTTTGGGGTCTGTTTTGTCCCTTCCACATTCCCCATCTCTACTGTTCAAGTCCTACTATCTCTCTCCAGGCTCAAGGCAGACACCTTCAGCAAATCCCACCACTCTTCTCTGTGCGTCTCATGGACTTGTGTTACAACTACTTTAGTACAAACATTTTATCTTTTAATACATAAACTGGATTTCTTAGAAGGCAGGGACTAAGTTGGGCTAGTTTTGCAACCCAAGATAAGAGACTGAATCTGAGATGCAGTCAATAACTGTCTATTCTCTGACCAACTATCTGACCTGAAATCATCAGAACAATTTCCCACATGGCTTTTGGAAGAAAATGAACCAGAACTGTGATGGAGCAGGCAAATCTGTCTTTGGGCACCATCTATGCCTAGTCCTGAGAAACCTGCTGATACCCCAATGGCCCCAAACTACTCAAGCCTTGTTATTACTTACTAGTGTCTCCTTATAAGAGATCAAGATGGTAGAGAATGGTTGAAGGTGGGTTTCACCCATTTTTTGAGTTCTACGTTTTACTTGTAAAGAATAAGGGCCCAGCTTCATGAAAGTAAAAAATTAAGTCATTTGTTGAATGAATTTACTAATTATGGGCCAGCACATATAGAGAAATGAACCAGTAGGGGCTTCACAGAAGAGGGGTTGTCTGAGCTGAGGTTTAGAGCAAGTAATTCTTGAGCCTTAAGTTTCTCACCTATAAAGCAGAAATATCCACATAAAATCCCTGGGTTGTGCTGATAGTGAAATGAATGATATCTGTCTGTCAAGGTGATATAGACTTAATAGGGCAGCTATCTGGGGAATCTGGGAGAAATAAATAGAAGAGTAATTTAAAGTCTGATTCCATATCAGATTATCCTTCCATTCTCCCTTGTACTCTTTCCATCCTAACTCTCACCAGGCCTGAATCCACACTGTTGGCTAGCCAAGAGGAAAGACTTGAAAGCACACATAGATCAGGATTACAGGGATGGCTGGAGATTTTAAGAGCCAAGAACTGAGGAAAAAACTGGTATTTGAAATAGGTACTGGTAGTTTTCTCAACTAAAGAGTTCTTGAAGTGATGGTGTTAGCTTTTGATACACATCTGTCAAAGTTTAGTCTAAATATTAAATCAACTATGTCTTAAAGAAGTTTTCCACTCTTAACAAATAGCTATTCTTCTTCACAGGTCTGTTGTGTCAACCATTGAGGATTTTTCAGGTGGCTGTTGGCATTTCCAGAGATATTCGTAAGTTAGCAAGATTCTACTACACAAATACTTTCTGCATGAAAATACTGCTCTTTAAGTACCAAATATGTTTAAAAACATAAGCCTAACCTCTAAGGAATTTACCAATCCTAAAATCCCTAAACAGGCATATCTTACTTTACTGTGCTTCTCTTTATTGAGTTTTTCCGATATTGTTTGTGAGTGTTTATATGTGTGTGTGTTTAATTGAAGATTTGTGACAATCCTGTGTCAAACAAATCTACGGGAACCATGTTTCAAATAATGTGATCAATTTATGTCATGTTTTTGTAATTCCCTATTTAAAACTTTGCGTTATTATATTTGTTATGGCAATCTGATCTGTTACCTTTGATGTCACTATTGTTTTGGGGTACTATGAACCACACCCATATAAAATGGTGAACTTAATTCATAAATGTTGTATGTGTTCTGACAGTGCCAACCAGCTATTCCTCAATCTCCCCCTCTCCCCTCAGTCCTCCCTCTTGCTTGAAGTACAAAAATACTGAAATTAGACCAACTGATAACCCTACAAGGGTGTCTTAAGTATTCAAGTGAAAAAAAGTGAGAGGTGTATGGATCTTCCTATCAATCTAGATAGACATCATGGAGTGAAGGAAACTGTTGAAACATGAAAAGCTGAAATCTAGAACTCTTTCACCAAACAGCCAAGTTGTGAGCACAAAGAGAAATTAAGGAAGGAAGAAAAATGAAAGTTCTACTTCAGGGGACACATGAATGATAAGAAAGTAAAATAGCGTTGTGATGATATGGAAAGTTTTAATGGTGTGAATAGAAAAATCAAAGCAGTCGCAACACTCCCTTAAGCCAAAGCCTTTTCAACTCTATGAAGTTTGAGAGAACTGAGGAAGCTGCTGAAGCACAGTCTGGAGCCAGTAGAGGTTGGTTCCTAAGGTTTAAGAAGCCATCTCCATAACACAGAAGAGCAAGGTGGAGCAGAAGATGGTAATGTAGAAACCACAGCAAATTACCCAGAAGATTCAGCTAAGATCACCGATAAAGGTGATTGAACCAGGCAGCAGGCTTTTAATATAGATGAACGGCTTTATCTCAGAAGATTATGCAGGATTTTCATAGCTAGAGAAGTCAATAACTGGCTTCAAAGCTTCAAAAGATGGGCTCTCTTGTTAGTTACGTGCTGCATCAAACCACTAAGTTGAAACCAGTTCTCATTTGTCATACCCAAAATCCTAAGGCCCTTAAGAATTATACTAAATCTTCTCTTCTCATGATTTATAAATGGGACAACAAAGCCCAGAAGTAGCTCTTCTCTTTACAACATGGTTTACTGAACATTTTAAATGTGCTCTTGAGATCTATTTCTCAGGAAAAAAAAAAAAGAGATTCCTTTTAAAATATAACTGCTCATTGATAATGTACCCAGTCACCCAAGAGCCCTCACAGAGATATACAATGAGATGAATGCTACTGTATGCCCACTAACACAAAAGCTATTCTGCAACTTTCAAGCCTTACTATTTAAAAAATACATTTCATAAGGCTACAACTGTCAAAGATAGTGCTTCCTCTGGTGGATATGTGCAAAGAAAATTGCAAACTTTCTAAAAAGTATTTACCACTCTAGATGCCACTAAGAGAATTTGTGATTCATGGGAGGTCAAAATATGAACATTAACAGGAGTTTGGAAGAAGATGATTCCAATCTGCAAGGATGACTTTGAAGGGCTCAAGATTTCAGTGGAAGAAGTAACTGCAGATGTGGTAGAAAGAACATGAGAACTGGAATTAGAAATGGGGTCTGAAGATGTTATTGAATTGCTAAAATTCTATGATAAAACTTAAGTGAATAAAGCATTGGCTTCTTAGGGATAAGCAAAGACTATTTTCTTGAAATAGAATCTGTTCCTGGTGAAGATGTTGTGAGTATTGTTGAAAAGACAATGAAGGATTTAGAATATTATAGAAACTTAATTGATAAAGTAGGGCTTGAGAGGAGTCTGATTTTGAAGGAAGTTCCACTGTGGACAAAATACTATCAGCAGCATGCAGGTGACAGAGAACTCTTTCATGAAAGGGAAACTCTTTCATGAAGAGTCCACTGATGTACCAATCTTCATTTTTGCTTTATTTTCAGAAATTGTAACAACTACCCCAACCTTCAGTAACCACTGTCCTCTTTAGTGAGTAACCACCAACATGTAGTCAAGACCTTCCATAGCAAAAAGATTAAGAAAAGACTGAAGGCCTGGGGGATTGTTAGTATTTTTTTTTAATCAGTACAGTATTTTAAAGCAATATAGTAGTTTTAATATTGGGTTTTTTAGACATACTGCATAATGTGCATACTATACACAACCTATAGCATAAACAAATTTTATATGTACTAGAAACCAAAAAATGTGTGAGACTTGCTTCATTGCAATATCTGTTTCTTTGCAGTATTCTCAAACTGGACCCTCAATATCTCCAAGGTATGCTTGTATTACAATTCAAGGATGGCATTTTGGTAATAAATGTGACAGAAAAATTATTGATAAGGTATAGTAGGCAAGTATGTTCCAACAGGCTTTTCTTAAGTGATGTTGATAAATGTCTCTACTTTTTGAAGAGTTAGTGCATATTCATGGTACAAAATTTGAAAGAAAAAGAATGCATTAAGAAATACATTACCTTGCTTTGATTTTTAAATCCTAATAGGTAAAGGTACAGTGCACTGTAGATTATACACAGAATAACTTAACACAAGAATAAAACAGAACAGAGAGACTATTGAGTAAGTTTTAATTCACAGTTGGGAAAAGAAATGAAATGGACAACTCAGTCTGTAGAAAAGACATTTAGGAGAAGCAAAGTTTAATAATAGATAAAATACGTAGATCTCAATGCTTAGTCCTCCCTATATTAATAGTGAATACTTGCAATAACTACAAGGTAGCTTAATTAATCCAATTTACTAATGAAGATGACATTCATTTTCTTGAGTGTGAATCCCAGTGCATCTTCTTACCAGCTGGAGAATATTAAGTACATTTATTAAAAGTTTTGAGCCTAACTTTCTATATCTATAAAATAGAGATAAACAATATGAGCATATAAGTAAGTTACTGGCCATAGTGTTTGGAACATGAAAGAACATAATAATTGTTTTGTATACTTGATAATTAATAATTGATATTCAATACTTATACTTAATACTTCTAAGTTGTATACTTGAACCAATCAGATCTATGACACAAAATAGCCAAAGAGACCGACTCTAGTTTTACATTCTCATGCTCAAGGTCTAACTCCAAGCTAAGGCATCTCAGCCCTCACCCTCCATGACTGAGGTTTTATTTCTTAGCAAGGAAAATGCAGCCCAAGAATCCCATTTGCCAATATGTATGATCATGTCATTAACATGATTGTGATTAGGTTATAAAGACATCTACTCATGTCAAAAAAAAAAAAAAAGAGAAAAGAAAGTGTACTCTATTTCCATTTTCCATCTCTGATTGCCCGATTCTGTGGGTCTCAACATTCCTCTATTCACTCCACAGTCCCATGAAATATTAATTATAGAAGTTTGTAACCTTCTATAACATGGTTAAACACTTTTCCTGTTAACATAATTAACATGTGACCACTCAGAGGCAGGAAGAAAAACTCTTTTGAGTTTAGATGTTTTCAAAACCAGATTAAATATTAAGCCAATGGGGCATCTGGAAAAAGCACCCAGAACATTTCTTTAAGAAAAGTACTGACCTAAACTTTCTCAGGAATAGCGCTATGTAAGTCAGGAATACTTTGATAGACCCTTAAGGATGAAAGCTAAGCCCTCCAGGGACATTCTGGAGTAATGGAGTAATGCCAGTGTTCAGTTAACTGAGCATTCTGGGGGTTAAAAGGATGGAGGCCTAAGCTGTGTACTACTACCAGACGCAACTACAAGTAAGTGATATAGAAATATTTGGAGATTAAACTTAAAGGGCATCCAGATACTCATAGTTGTAAGTTTACAAAATATTTCCAAATATCATCTGAGATGACACACATAGAATTTGCACTGCATCTTGATCGTGCATGTTCAGTTTCAATCCGCTACAGTAAAGGCAATTTATTGGCACTCTTTCCTCTCTGGAGAGGGAGACATGCCTGGTTTCACCATGGAGAACACAAATTTAGACTTCGTGGTGGGATTCACACACCCCACATCTTGCTATCTTGCTAGTTCCTAGTTCAATTTATACAACTGAATCAAGTACAGCCCACTACTATTAGTTAAAAGTTTATACAAAAAAAAAAAAAAAAAAAAAACCAGTCATAATGTGTGTGGTGGTAAGCTGACTCACAGTGAGTTGTTCTGTTGGGTCTTCATCTGTTTTGCCACCTGGTGGGGTGCTTTCTGATACATATGCAGATAATGACACATCAGTCTTCCAGATAGGTTTGCTTAAGCTGTTAGCCATTAGCTATTAATACGTAGCTTGGTTTATTCCATAGCAAAATCCAATACCTTTATCATTTTTTTGTGCCCTGTCATAAAGACATATAGAACCAGAACTTTCAACTTCACTTGTGAAGCAGAGATTGAACTCAGCAAATGCAATATGAACTGAACATTGAAATTCTGATATTAATTTTTTAATGTAAGGAGATATACTTCTTATGAATAAACCAGGAAGCAACTTGATCACAATAAAACCTTGAGAACACGTGAGTTAGTGTGACTCAAAAAGCTCTGGATAGAAACATCACATCAGGTCCTATCAAGTGGCAAATTCTTATGCTAAGGAAAAGAGCATTAAGCATAAATTTCTGAGCATTGGAAATGTGTTTTTAAAATTGTATTGAAAGGAATATGTACCAAAGAAGCACCAACATATTCCTTTGTAATGATGAAATTTGTCTTAAAATTTAGGTAAAAATCCAGGATATCTAGAAGCAAATTATAGAGAATGCAAAACCTATCCCTCTTAAAGTAGGTATTCAGCTTATTGAGCCATGTGGTAGTAATGGATACAGTGAACTGTTGTTATTTTTGCAGTATCTAAGGGGGAGAGTGTAGATGAATCCTTCCTTCTCTGAAGTGCTTCAGTTCACTATGACAGGAATCAATGTATTCAATCTTATTCAAGATTTCTCTTAGAATCAAGATAACACGTGGATGTGTGGATCAATTTGTGCTGATAGTACCCCCTGCTATATCTGGAAAAATGTCAAGCTTTACTGCCTATATATATTTTTTAAATGAGTTGCTATTTGTATAATACAATATAATGCACTTGCTGTCTATAAAAATGAAGAATGTTCTATCTTTATATAGTAACAAAAATTCCACCAGGAGTTTTTTTTGCTCTTCTATGATTTTTGTAAAGGAATTGGCAGCTGGCCCATCAGCCATTTTCACATAGAAATGAGGTTACTTCCCTCAGCAACATAATTTGTAACAGTTATGAACATCAGTAAAATCCTCTTACTTTCGCTCACCCAAGAGGCTGGTGTTCCTGGGTGCTTATTAATTGAAGGTGAAGGTATACAGTGGTACAAATTGGGATTTATAGTAAGAAAGAATACAAAACATCTTATATATTATTCAAATTCTAGCACAAGAAATAAGACTGTCTTCTAAGTCAGGATATTGCCTTGAGAAAAGGTTTCTCAAATAACTCTTTTCTCCTCAAAAATGAAAAACCAAGCATACTAGAGCTACTGGGGAAACATAAAACCCAATTCTACCCATGATAGTCTTCTATATAAAAGATTATTTTATTGAATTACAACTCAGTGAGTAAATTTTAGCAAAAAGTTATTAGACCTTTCTAGTCAACTTGACGAGCATATCCTACAAATGGCAAATGACGGTGTAGATCTTATGTAATCTGAAATTTTTCTTACTTATATACATCAAACTAAGGACTAGAAATTGATGATGACATGAATATAATTATATCCAAAAAAATTTCCATATTTTTGATATCTTTGAACAAAACTGCAGAATATATTGTTTTATATCACTATAATTTAATTTGTTCTTATTAATTTAGGATTATAATAAACTATATTTTCATTCTACATTTATCCAAAAAGCATGATCTCCTCTCAAAGGTTTGTAATGCATGCTGTATAAGCCTAGTTTGAGAAAAATAGAATGCAATTTTCCCTAAGGTTAAGGGCTGGGTTCAAAATCTAAACCAAGTCTAGCTTTCCAAAGATCTGGTGCTTAAGTTCCAACAGCAGCAATTCAACACAAACTCTGCCATAAAGGTAAGTGAATCTGATGAAGGCCTTCGTTTGCTTTTCATTTTAAACCATGTCTTATAGGTTTTGATAAAATATAATGTATGTTAAAGAGCAACTTGAAAAGCTATGGCCTCACATAATCACTCAATGATATAAAACAAATGTAGTAACTTGGTCTAAATTGTAAGAGCACATGCTGAACAAAATTATTTCAAATAGACATTCTTCTTATGCTCGATTGGATCTTGAAGATGCAACATGTCTGTGTCCAGTGTATTAAGTTGTGTCACCTCACCTGCTATATTCTTCCAATGGGCACTTCCTCAATATCCATTTGCCAGCCTTTTTTGAAAATGTTGGTCCCTACTCCCAACATCTTAGCCTCTCTCTCTTCCTCATTATCCCTCTACTTATCCAGTTATTTTCATGTTCTAATGTGGTACCAGATTCATTTTTAAGGTCTTCTCCATGAGAGGACACAGGTAGTGTGGACAATCCTTACATGAGTAGCATTTTATCAAGAGTACATTGGTTATTAGAGTTGGACAAATTAGAAAGATTGTCTGATTCAAAATTAGTTTTGCTGCCAAGTAAATCTGCTTCTCCTAAGAGGAAAGTCTGTCTCACAGTCACATCCCTAAGTCCCACTGGAATGTGTGAGCTTGCTTCTGGGAAGCAAAGGAACTAGAGTTCTTTCAGATTGCTGCAACTGCTGCAGGTGGCTATAGGGCTCCTCTCTGCCAATTAGATGTAATCATTGCTCAGCTATCTGGGTAAGCCTGGGTGCACACTTCAGCAAACTGGCCACTTTCCTTTCCCCACTCACAGCAAGTGCTCAGAGTAGATTCAGATTTGGATGTATACACTCTTCACAATTTAATTAATAAATCAACAAATATTGCAAGATGTTCTATAATGCTTCACAGACACATCCCTTATACAATCCTATTTCAATCTCCAACTGTCTTGCTCCTGCCAGAATCTCCAAGACACTGCACTTACACCCTGTTTTCAAGTAGGACTATGTCTTTGGACCAGTAACATATCCTTGGGTCACTTGAGTTTATGCCCCTCGATTCACAACCAAAGACCTACCTGAATACTCTCCACCTTGGAGGAGCTCCCAACAAACTCACACCAACTTTACAGAAATAAATCTTTATAGATATAAAATATTCAGCCAATTCCTAATATTTAATGAGACTTAGAGGATACATGCATTTATTTCTGGGGTCTTTTTGACTAACAAACATTCTGGATCAGGATCAGCTCCTGTCAGAGAAAGGAGACAGGAAAGGAATAGAGGTTTGTTCAACGAAGTACCGTTGTCCCTTCATATCTGTAAGGAATTAGTTCTAGGACAACCCCCTCATCCAAAGACACCAAAATCCCCAGATGCTCAAATCCCTGTGTAACATGGCACGGTATTTGCACGTAACTTTTACACAACCCTCCTATAATTTAAAACATCTCCAAATTATATTACCTAATATAATATGAATCTGTATAAATAGTTGTTATACTGCATTATTTAAGATATGAGGAAAAATCTGTACATGTTCAGCATGGATACAACTTTTTTCCTGGTTATTTTTTTCAAATATTTTTTAGTTGTAGTTGGACACAATACATTTTTAATTCATTTTTATGTGGTGCTAAGGATAGAACCCAGAACCTTGTGTGTGCTAGGTGAGCGCTCCACCACTGAGCCACAACCCCAGCCCATCCTAGTTATTTTTGATCTGAAGTTGGTTGAATCTGTAGAAGCAGAACCCACAGATACAGAAAGCTGAATATACTGGAAAGATAAAAGATGACAGCTGGAGATAATGAAAGGCCTAATAATGAAAGCCTGAAGAAGTGAAAGTGGAGAGAGGAAGTGAAGAGTTGAGAAGCTGGGAGGTAGAAGGCAAGTCAACCATTGCGGAGTTATAAATTCAGAAAAAAAATTGCATCAAATATGGCTAGTTATCTATTAGATTATATTTTTTTCCTGGTTCTGGGAAAACAAAATTCTCATTTTTTTTAAAGGGCAGAAATGTCATCAGTTCAAAACACTGAACTTCCTGAACTTGCTTTCAGCTAAAGGTGCAATATGACACCAGAAAGATGTAGAATATCCCTGGAGGCTTTCTTTCCAACCCCAAGAACAGTGCTCTTCCCCTCTGCACTCTCTGCTTCTTCCTGCCCCGTGAGTGGTCCGGTGCTTGCAGACTAGGCATTTGTCTTGCAACTATGAAGAGGAAATCTACAAGACCAAAGACAGAAGGAGCTGGAAGATGGAAGGAATGGAATTCTCAATGAAAGCCTTGTACATGGCATTTTTTGATATTTGAAACAGAGCACATTTCTAACAGATAGAATATGGCACATCTGGGAAGAGACCCACCAGATAAAGCACAATACTCCTGAAAATGTATCTAACAAAATAAAACTATTAGCTACCTCTTGCTAAAATGGTAAGGGACTGCCATTAAATTTCCAGTGAATGAGGGATGATAAATGGAAATTAACCGAGTTACTCATTGTTATGTAAAATGAGCAAAATAATTTATCATTTCTATTTGGGGTTCTGTCTGTGGTATTTTAGAAAACCTAGGAATATAAGAGAATTCCCAAGTTTTCGTACAACCTGAGTCTGCAAAGTGTGTCTATTTTTTCTGTAGAAGATTTTAAGTTCTTCAACTTTAAATAGTACTTCCTTAGGTGTGTTTAGAATCCTCAATCTGGCTGAAAATCATAATGTCATAATGTCAATATCATAATGTCCTAATGTCAATATCAGCAACGTCATAATCCTCTAGGTCATTGAGCCAAAGGATACAATCAAACAAACAATCACAGTCTTACAGTTCAATTCAGCCCCTACTTCTGTGGTTCTTGCATCTTTTAACACCTAGAAATAAATTTAGTACCTGGATAAGGAACTAATACCAATAATGCTATTCACCCTGCAGGTTCCTTAACATTTTGTTGTCTAGGCAGATTGCAATGCTATACACTCTAGGTGAATTGTGAAGAATTTATTATGGACTCTTGAGAATCTAAGAATTGTGTGGCAGCCCAGTTGTTCTGATTCCCAAGTCATGCTGTTTCATAGATTCAAATCTACCTTAGGTAAACTTGGCATTTATAAGTGACCTCTTTTAGGAAATGTGGATATATTTTTGTTAACAGTAATATGTAGTAAAAAAAAATGCTAAGATTCATATCAGAAAAAGGTTTGACTTCTGTTAATTAAAATGCAAACACATTTAAAGTATATACATAATACACAGTTGGACAAAATAAATTTATCAGAAAGAAAATTTTTTTCCTGTTTGGACTCGCTGTTTCAAAACTGCATTAGTTTCTTATTCAAAAATAGATATCAACATAAGTACCATTTATTACATCAGCACTACCAACGCCTTTGTTATCCAGTTTGAAAGAACAGATCAGCCGTCAGTTTCACCTTACAGAAAATCATTTTCTTCTGTTTTGATAGTTGAAATGTTAGAAGGAAAAAGGACCCCGTGGGGCTATGCCCATAAGCAGGAGATGGATGTATTTCAAATGACAGTGCTGTTCCAAGGAGACTGATAGGATTTTTATTCCAAGGATTGGCTCAATAGTTCATTACTGAGAAAGTGTGTTTGATCAGGCAAGACCTTCAAATCTGAGCTCCTCTGTGGTCTGGGGAATGCTAATGACTGTCTGACAGCTTGTCACAGACATTGGATTTTTTCCCTGGCGTCCCTGGCTGGTTTTCCTTTCTGGCGGTTGTGATGCTACGGAGTGCCAAGAGGCACCATACTATGATCTTGAGAGGATTCCGTTACCAGAAAACCTTCTTTCACTGTGATCTCTATATTACATCTCTATTCCAGGTCTCTCTAGAATATATAGTTGCACTAGGATGGATTTAATTTGCATTTGTGTGCTATGTCATCTTTTTTTTCTTACTTTATGAATTTATGCCCAATTTCCCCAGTAGATTAAGTTCCAGGAGGGTCCGATTATCTTTGACACAGAGAAGTTCCCCAGAGATTGTACCTTTGACTTAGTTTATGGTCTTAAGAACAGTGTTTCCACCCCAAACTCTCTTGCAGCCTAGAAAATGTCCTAAATTGAGTGGGAAAGAGGAAGGGATTGGGAAGAAATGAAAACCAATTCAAAGTCACAGTGCACATGGTACCCATCCCTGAAGATGGAAAGGATGCTAGGCAAGAATTCTTTGCCTCTCTGGTCTTGTCTCATTACAGAGTGCCTCACAGAGCTGCTCACCAACCAGCACCAACCACTTTTTTTTATGGGGCAAAATTATCTCATGCACAAATTATAATGATTCTCATGATAGATGATGCCTAAAAAAAATCCTCAGAGGCAATAACAAATTGGAGGTTATGGGGGAGTGCTTCACAAATGTCCCAGCCCAGGGTACAAACTCATGTTTGCTCCAGTTTATGCAGGATTTGAGAGGCTTTGGCTTCCACTTCTTCACCCTCCCTGGAGTATAAAGAGCTATGGTTATTCTAGTTTTTGATGAGTGCAGTTGTCTATGTGAGAATAATTCCAATAGGACTAAGTGATTTTTTTAGACCATGATGGATGGGCATCATTCTACTGGGGTTTATAGGCAAAATATAACCTGCAGTGCAGAGAAAGATGGATATTGTTATTTCTCAGGACCAATACATGTGGTGGGCATCAGAATAGTGAGTGTGAGGGAGTCATATCTCAGTTGATTGTGATAGTAGATACAGAAAACAGTGTATGCAGAAATCAACACTGGGCGGGGCACATACCAAAAGCTGAGGGCTTGATGCAAAGTTTGAGCAGAGCAGAGTATATGGCTAATCTGGAAAATCTATAAAAATGAAAAATGGGACAAGGTAGAACCTCGTTTCTTTTTTAAAGTCCTAAAAACTGCTCATTTTGGGGTTTCTGTTACAGATAATACATAGGAGTGAATAAGGCAGAAAGTGAGACTGAGTATTACATGGGCTAAAACCAAGTGTCTGGGAGTTGAGAATGAGGACCTTTCGTCATGTCCAATGTAGGCAGAGCCAGTGAATGGGAGGCCCAGGACACACAATCAAGTAAATGCCAACTATGTGTTTGGGGGCATTGGGATAACCAGGAGGCTGCTGTTGGAATGTTCATCCCCCTATCTTACCCCAGTGCAGAATATGAGATCTTGTCTTGTTCCCCCCTATCTCCCAGCTCCCAGAGAGCTTGGCATATAACAGGTGCACAACAAATGTTTGCTGAAGAAGTGATTAATTAAACTGGCTAGTATTCCATCTCACTTTCATTATCAGACAGATGAAGAGGCAGCCATTCAGCCCATAAAAATCCATTCCGGATTTGCAAAGCATTAGAAGCCACCCGTTCAGGTAAGAGCAGAAAATCCCTCTTGTGCTTCTTACCGTTTTCTTTTTTCACACCCAACACCACTTATTTCCTTTCCCCTTTATCTGCAAAGAATCTGTTTTGTGCATGTCAAGTCCTAGCACAAGACTTCAGAGTGATGACTCACTTCCTGCCCCATCTCTCTTGAACCACACAGGTAGGTAGGGCATTGTCCAGCTCCTCAACATGAGGGCTCTTCTCAGCACCACCAAGATAACTGGGAGGTAATAACTGGGAGTAATGTTTCCCAGTACAGATAAGGCCTAGCAAAACAGCAGAGTAAAATATGGATGAGGGATGGAGAGGGCCTTCCTGTAGGATACTTTACATTATCCTGAAGCTCATCTATTATTGAGCCATGCGTCAGCCCTGATTTAAAGCCTTAGCTTGCTGCACAACTACATTCAGTAAGGCTTTAGAATGGCAGAGTGACTTCCTACAGGAATACTTATTTTTTTTCCCCCAGTGGTAGATTGTAGCCTTGTCACATTGTCTAGATAATTAGGATTCTACATTATACTTAGGCAGATCTTTTTTTTTTTTTTTTTCAACTTATACCTAAGATCCTTAGCTGCTACCTCCAAACCTTTTTGAAATTAGGCGATGAAAAATAAGCTAATTCTCTATAGACAGCTTTATCCAGAAAAATAAAAGAAGAAGTAGGAAATATGGAGAATTTGCAGTAGGTATGCTTTTGGTTTCCTGAAGTGAATCAGAATTCTTTTAAAATGCAGATAGATTTTTGACAAGATTACAATTGAGATATTATTAAATCACTAGCATGTACCAGATTATAAATTATTTGAGCAATTTTTCTCTCCAGTCCTCATCCTAAGCTTAACATAGTGACTTCATCACAGCCCTCACTGAAAAAGCATTCATTAATCAATGTGACATGAAAATTTGGATAAATTATTCCTATTTTTCTCAGTTTAACAAGAGAGAAACAAGCCAGTAGACAGAGGTGTATATTTGATAGAATATGCAAGTTCTCTTGAATATTTGGAATCTGGCATTTCTGACATGCAGAGCCTGTTAGGATTTAGCATCAGATTTTATGCAGTTAGGTTCTTCTGTGCATCTTACGTTTATCAGTTTGGCATCTTTTTCTCTCGTGCTTTTTACTGCAATACTCATGCATCTTATTAATGCAGACAGATATTTTTAAAAAGTGGAGGAATAGATTACCTCCATGGTCAGACTAGAGACGGTGGCAAGAGAGGAGGGAGTTCCTTCTGAATGACTAGATCCATTTTGATTTGCAAGAGGATTCTCTCCCCTGACTGTCTCTTCTACTCCATCAGCTATGCTGACAGAAAGTATTCAGAACAATATACGAAAATTCAGAAATAAATATACCAGTGGAAGAAAGGACGCATGTAGATGCCTCTTTTTCACTAAGAGTTTGTTCCTTTGGTGCTTTTACTTGATCCCATCCCACACTTTAGGGAATTGTGGTTGAGGACTTGGCCCTAATTATAAGATTCTGGCTGTTGAAGCTGTTGTTTATGCCTGAACAACTACTCAGAATATCACTGTAATTACACATCTGCCACTTTGAGCTCTGCAAAAATAGGAGCATGACATAACTGGGAAAGGTTAAAAATGTGCTGGTATCTCATTATAATTTCTATGTTTTAAAATTATTTTATTGCAATATTAATATCTTGAAGGCATAAAATTCTTTGAAGTATCCTTATGTATACTTTCTCCCCCTGAGAATGTGTTGTAGGCCTGATGGTTACCATTATAACCAATTAGATACTAGAAAACAAGCAAAATGTTGTGTTGCTCACTGTCTTCTCTCTGTGCCATGCTCTCTGCAGGACTCCTCTCACAACATGTAGGCCCTAACCTCTGACGTAGGTAGAAGACTGACAAATCATTATCTCTAATATGGACTTCTCTTTAGAGCTCCAACCCCACCCACTCCTGGACATTGTCCATTGATATCACACAGGTATCACAAAATTAGTATTTGAAAACTGAACTCATCCTCTTAACTCTGAACTTGTGCATCATCCCCTGCTACCCAACCAGTCACCCAGGCCAGAGTCCCATGCTACAGCCCTCCACCTCCATGCCTCATCTTAAATATCTTTTCTATGCGGCTTCTCCTCCTCTTATTGTCACTGTATAGTCAGCCCTACCTAATCTCTTCCATGGACCACTGAGATTATGTCCTATTTTTTTCCCCCCACTTCTAGTCAAGACTAATGCAATTCTTGGATACCAGAATGAGATTTTTAAATCACATGGGTGAAACTGTTATTTTCCTATTTAAAATCTTTAAGCAACTTTTTGTGGCCTGTAAAACTATGTCCTAATTATTTTAGATGGTATATATAATCCAACCCTTGCCACCTCTCCAACTTCAGAGACTACAAGTTTCATATATACCCTACATTGTAGTTCACAGAAAGAGCACATAAGCTTTGATTCATATCTCTACTGTTCATAGAAATCCATGTCACTCCATTTATAAAACATTCTTAAAATGACAAAATTATAGATAACAAATCAGTACGTTCTAGGGGTTAAGGAGGGATGCAGAAGGCAAGTGGGTACAGTCATGAAACGGTATTGAGAAATGTTTTGAATGTTAACTGCTCAATTTCAGTATCCTGATTGTGATATTGTGCTGTTTTGCAAGGAGTTATCACTGGTAGAAAACTGGAATCTCTCTTGCTTTCTGCAAGTTCTTATATCTGTACACAAATTTATAATTACCTTAAAATTAAGTTTAATGAAAAACATGACTGACACATTATACTAAATATATGTTGGTTTGACCAAATATTTCCAGGATTATTAAAAACGGACTTCTAGTGCCTTAGTCTGTTCCTGTTACTATAACAAAGGGCCTGAGACAGAAGAACATATAAACAATGGAAATGTAAATGAAAGCTTGGTCCTTGTCTTCCACACCAATCCTATAATGAAGACAAGGTCTTGAGAAAAAGGAGAAAGAAGGTTCATTGGTTGGCTAGCAAAGAAGAAACACAGGGGATTCCTGTCGCAAAAGCTGTGATTCTACCCAACAGCAGGAACAGGATGCTTTTGTAGAGGTGATTCAGAGAAAATGAGATTAGGGAGGAGAGATCAGGAAGGAGAAGATTGGGGAAAAGAAGATCAGAGAGGAGAAGTTTAGGGAAAAGAAGACAGGGAAAAAGAAAAAAAAAAAACATGTAAGTTTCAAAGCCACAAGGGATATAGTCAAGGCATCAAGTGAGCCCATTTCAGAAATGCACCGTTTACAGTCCCTGGGCTGAAATCCAAGATCAAGTATCAGGTGCTGGTGTCTGGCAAGTCCCTATCCCTCCTTCCAGGATGGTGCTTTATTGTGGTATCCTCACCTGGCAAAAGGGCAAGAGGGCTTAGTTCCTTTCAGCCTTTTTATAAGGCTGCTAATCCCATCTAAAATGCCCCACTTCTTAGTGCTATCACATTGACAATTGAGTTTCAACATATAAGTTTCAGGAGGACACGTTCAGACCCTAGCACTCATAATTTCCTAGCTTTTTGTGATTTACATGGCCTTAATTCTCCAAAGTCTCAATTTACCTCCTGTGTATAGCGAGAGACAATATTTTCTAGCAAAGCTTCCCCATTACTTGCTGAGGCAACCAAATATCCCAAACATGCTATAAAAGCACAAAGACATTGGTTAGTAACCCCTGGGCTGCTCACCTCTGGTTCTGAGCAGCCTGCCCCAGTGTGCTGAGAAGCTATTATAATTTTCTGTGTGGGTGGTGACATGAAAAGAAGTTCTGCCTTATTGAGCCGTTTGGAGGATTAACTAAGATGACAAATATAAAAATCCCAATGCAGGGTCTGGACTATAGAAGGCATTAAAAAACATGTAACTGATTAGGAAATATTTTTCCCCTGCAAAAGAAGGGATTTAAATTTATGTCCATTTACCATATATCGGGGACTTTACATAACAATTCAAATCTCACAATGATTTTATGAATAGTATAAAATATAAATAGCATTTGATCCACAAAGAAAGTAAGTTTGGGAAAGTTCATTAACCTGTTCTTCACAGCCCATAGTGAATGATTAATCCAGTAATTGAACCCAGGGGTTTTCATTCTAGAGCCCAATTCTTCACAAGGCAGATCTCGAATGCATTGATGAATTCGTTAATTAATAGGATCTTGGGAGGTGGTGTAGGAGGCGGGGCCAACTTGGAGGCTGCAGGTCATTGAGGGCATGCTCTAGAAGGGTATATCTCGTCCTTGGCCTGTTCCTCTTTCTCACAGAGCTGCCCAGTCATCCTGAGGGAGCAGTTTCACTCCACCCTGTGCTCCCTGTGCTCCCTGTTTTCCTTCACCACAGTCACACAGATAATGGAGTCAAGTGACCATCTCTAGACCATAAGCCAAAACCTTTAAAGTTGTTTATCTCAGGTATTTTTAAAAAATTTATCTATTTATTCTAATTTGTTATACATGATAGCAGAATGCATTTCAATCCATAGTACATATATAGAGCACAATTTTTCATGTCTCTGGTTGTACACCAAGTTGAGTCACACCGTTCGTATCTTCATACATGTGCTTAGGGTAATGATGTCCATCTCATTCCATAGTCTTCCCTACCCCCATACCCTCTCCCTCCCCCTTTGCCCTATCTAAAGTTCTTCCATTCCTCCCATATTCCCACCCCCACCATCTCCATTATGGATCAGTCACATATCAGAGAAAACGTTTGGTATTTGGTTTTTTGGGATTGGCTTACTTCACTTAGCATAATATTCTCCTACTCTATCCATTTACCTGCAAATACCATGATTTTATTCTCTTTTAATGCTGAGTAATATTCCTGTTCCAAGAAACCAGTTTCCCTATCTATTCATCTACTGAAGGGCATCTAGGTTGGTTCCACAGTTTAGCTATTGAGAATTGTGCTGCTGTAAACATTGATGTGGCTGTGTCCCTATAGTCCTTTGTGTATAGACTGAGGAGTGGGATAGCTGGGTCAAATGGTGGTTCCATTCCAAGTTTTCCAAGGAATCTCCATACTGCTTTTCATATGAGTTGCACCAATTTGCAATGTATGAGTGTGCCTTTATCTTAGGTATTTTGCAAGAGCAACAGAAAGCTTACTTACTGGTAAGTACTATTGTTGAATGAAAAACCTATCTTTGTATTGTAGGGAAGCAGAATATGTTAGCCTAAAATATGCCAGTTTTGCTCAAAGATTATCCTGAGTTGCAAACAAATAGTAGAAAGAAAACAATCCTCTTCTCTCCCGCCATTTGCCTAAAAGCAGGCCATAAAGTTCCATTTGTAAAAGTGGTTTCTCCTCCTGTAGAGGAAGGGTAGGAAAGCTCAAACTCTTCATCACTGCTGACAACTCTAGACTCTTTCCAGCCTAGAGATGGCACAGAGAAGAATCTCAGCAACAAACTTTACTTTTCAACCCTATCTTTCATTCACATCTCTCACACTTTTACCCCTCCGCAGTGTGCCCCCACCAGAAACCCAAACCCTTCCTTGTCCTCCACAATTTTTGCTAAGTTGCTACATAAGCCTATGTCCTAAACACCCATTGAAATACAGTTTCTCCCACATGTGCCTGTGCAGCATGTGCTAATAATGTTTCTCTCCTATTAATATGTCCTTTATCAATTTAACTTCCAGGGTTCGAGTTTGGAACCTAGGATAGTAAAGGAAAGGTTTCTTCTTCCACATACACCTCCCAACTATAATACAATTAGAGAGTTAAAGAGTAGGTAAGACTCAGGGTAGGTAAGATGCTCACAGGGCTTCATTTCTATTACCAAAATAAATGCACTACCAATAACCTAAGTAATATTTTACATACTATTAGTAAATAGCTCTTTAGCCTAAGGTAACCCATCATATTCTTTGGGAAAGAAAATTGGTAAGATTTTGAAGTGGTTTGTCTCTCAAAGTTTCGTGTGTTGAAGGTTGATCCTCAGTGGGGGATGTGAGAGGTCCTTATGTCACTGGGGCACTGCCCTCAGAAGGGATTATGATAGCTTTCCTGGGGTACCTGAGCCCTCATATGAGTGAGTTGTTACAAGGTCAAGCCCAACCCCTGAATTGCTGTCTGGCTTCCTGTTGGATATCCGAGCTCTTCCTCCCTCATGCACTCCTGCCAACTGCCATGAGGTGATATAGTCAAGAGGGGCCCTTGAAAGAGACAGCACTGTGTTTTGGGGGTTTTCAGCCTTCCAAACTGAGTCAAAACAAACTTCTTTGGTCAACTAGTTGATGGTGTTATGATAGTAGCAACAGGAAATGTTGTAATACAATCTACAAGTAGTTCTCAGCTCAGAAGGTTACAGGCTTATCGCAGGGAGAAACTAGCAGAGGGAGGAAGGCAGAACCCAGGAGGAAGTCCAGTGCTCTAGTGCTTCCTGACCACCAGAGTTCCTAGAACAGGCACAGGAAGACTTGACCACTTTGGAAGTATTTATTCAATGCAGGTACCCTTCCTTTCCATCTGTTCAATGATACTCATGGCTTATACAGGCTAAGTGGCATTTTCTAAGAAATAACAGAATATTCAGATTAATAGACAATAGACCGAAAGAGGAGAGGGTGATCTGTGCAATTTTAAAGTGATAATAGCTAAATAAGATATAATCATCAACTTAATGATGAGGACTTCCATGAATTACCATAAAATGTTGCTTTGGATATAGTGACTAAGACAGCAGCCCTCTGCTTTCCCTGTCAGAGGAAAACATATTGGTTTGGCAAATGTTTTATTCACTATCAGTTGTGTGATTTGCAATAGACACTTTCCTACCCTTGACAATGAATTCAACACAATCTCATTGAGTACCTACTGGGTATAAGGCCATCTTTTAGGCCTGAGAAATAAAAATAAGTCTCAGTACTTTCTCTTAAAGACAATAAAAAGGAACACATGAATGATACATAAATTATTATAATCTTTGCAGATTAGGATGTGTGAGCACATCTCATCCAACTGGAAAAATTTTCTCTTACATTTGAGATGACACTGGAAGGTAGGCAAAATTTAAAAGACTCAGATAAGGAAAGGAGTTTTTTTAGGAAAGGAAAAAGTGTGTCAAATATGAAGCAGATGAATTCGAAATGTCTCAGTCATTTCAGCTGCAGTGACAAAACATTATAAACTGGGTGAGTTATAAATTAACAAACGGATTACTCACTGTTCTAGATATGGTCAAGTACAAGATCCAGGTACTAGCAGATGTGGTGTCTGATGAGGGCCATTTTCTGGTTTATAGATGGAAGCTTCTTGCTGCATCCCCACATGAAGGAAGGGAGTAGCTAGCTCTCTCCAGTTTCTTTGATAAGGACACTAATCCCAATTATGAGGATTAACCCTTCATGATCTAATAACCTTCCAAAGACCCCTGTCTCCTAACATTACCACGCTGAGGTTTAGGATTTCACTATGTGAATTCTGGGGGAACCCAGGTATTCAGATTATAGCAGGGAAGAATCACGTGGTTGATAGGGACTGAAGGGACCATGGTAGGCTAGGGCTTGCTCTCCTATATGTTAGCCACAAGCCACAAGTCACTGAAATACTCAGCACTCAAAATGTGGCTAGTTTAAGCAGAAACTTACAGCAAATGTAAATTCACACCAGATTTGGAACACCTAAATTTTGAAAATGTAAAATGTCATTTTTTATTGATTTATATATTGAAATGTTATGTCATACATTAACTAGATTGTAAAACATTAACCACCTGTTTATTTTTTTTCCTTTTTAATATGGCTACTAGAAAACTTTAAGTTATATATGTGGCTCATGTTATTTTTCTACTGGGTTTCACTGTGTTATATTGCCTAGCTACTGGGCACAGTGGTACACACCTATAATCCCAGCAACTCAGGAGGCTGGGGCAGGAGGATCACAGGTTTGAAGCCAGCCCCAGCAACTTAGAGAGGCTGTAAACAATCTCGTAAGACCCTGTCTCAAAATAAAAAATAAAACGGCCTGGTAATGTGGCTCTGTGAATGCACCCTTGGGTATAATTCTGGTACAAAAGAAAGAAATTATTGCCTAGGTTGTATAACAGTGTTTAAAAGGCACTTCTCCCTTAATATTAGCTTTTAGAAAGGTGAGGAGGTTGTGACACCATAAAAAAGGTAGGGCACATGCTACTTTTGTGATAGTGCTTAATAATCAGAAGCAAGAACCAAGGGGTGGGAAAGGACTATAACAAAAGCTACTCTGTTTGAATGGGTGCTTTACAATTTTATTTGTAGTACGAATAAATGATAAAAGCGATAACATCATAAAGAGGAAAAATGAACAATTTACTAAGTAGAAATTAAACAAAACATTCCTGAACAGTGGATCAAAGAAGAAATCAAAATATATATAAGATAGACAAAAATGAAAACTCCTCATGCCAAAACTTATGGAATACAGCAAAACTCATAACTCAATGTCTTCCCTTTCCCACCCGCCCCCAAAATAGGCAAAGATCCTTTGAATAAATATTTTCCCAACATAAAAATGGCCATTGGCAATATGAAAAGGTGTCCAATATCACTAATCCTCAGGGAAATGTAAATCAAAACCACAAGATATTATCTCATACGTTAGAATAGCTATTTTCAAAAAGTCAAGAAATTTACTCTACTGTCATGTATATCTAAAAAGAAATAGCCTAAAAAATCAGTGTCAGCAAGGATATAGAGAAAAGAGAACACTGTACACTATTAGAGGGAATGTAAATTAGTACAGCATTATGAAAAATAATATGAAAATTCTCTCACACGCACATCCTAAAAATAAAACTACTGTATGATCAAATATTCTACTTTTGTGTATTTACCAAAAGGATATAAAGTCAATATCTCAAAGAGCTATCTGAACCCCCATATTCATTGCAGCCTTATTCGCCATCACCAAGATATGAAAATATCTGTTTCCTTTGATAGATAAATGGATCACAAATCCTGCCATTTGCAATAATACAGCTTAACCTAAACCACATGATGCAAAGTGAAATCAACCAAGCATAGAAAGATAAATAGTGTATGATTTCACTTAAGTTAAAACCTAAAAAAAATCAGTATCTAAAGGAGTTGAGTTCATAGAGGCAGATAGAACAGTAATTGTGGGGTGTTGGTCAAAGGGAACACATTTGCAGTTAGAATTTGACTAACTTCTGGAAATCTAATGTATAAAATGGCAACTATAGTTTATTTATTTTATACTTGAAATTTGCTGAAAGATCTTAAGTGTCCTTACCATAAAAAAGTGACTTAGTAACTTGATTAGGAAAACCATTTCACATTGTATATTCATATTAAAGCATGTTGTACACATTAAATACACACAATGTTTACTTGTCAATCATATTTCAATGAAGGGGAAAAAGATTATATACATATGAAAGAAAATTCATAGAAATTTCTGCAAGAAAAACTTGTTATTATTAGTCAATCTCTCTAGCCTTCAACTTTCATTTTCCCTTGGAAATGATTGTTCTTCATAATGGAATTGTTAAAAACTAAAGGTTGCTTAGGAACCCAGCTATTGAGTTTTTTTCATACTGTCTGAAACTTTAAGTACTTCAGCATAGATAGTGTGTTTAAATTGGCTTTAATCCATACCCAAGGAGATGTTTAACACCCAGAGTCCTCCAATCATACATTCACACTTGAAAGATGGATTGCATGTGAAAGTGCCTTACTCTGGTTGACATTTCTGCAAGAGCTTCAAAAATTGTTAACTGAATCTTCACTTAGAGAGCTGTAAAGGGAGAGTAGAAGACCATTTTCCACAGTGAAATGAGTGCTGCCTCCTCACTCTCAGATGAACAGGTGTGTGAGAACCCAAGGAGCCTAGCAGCCAAACACCTTGAGAAAAGACTTTAAAATTTGCAACCTTGTCCTGCACTCTTCTCCTTAATGGAGTGTTTTATTTTCTGTTTCAATTATGAACTTCACTTTTCTTCCAATTAAAAGAAGAAGAAGTTTTCATTTTGCCTTGGAATTAGCCTGCTTATAATAGATACTGGTACATGTATCTTGGTCTGAGACTTAAGTACATGAGAGGTTGTGGGAAGACACATACCTCAGTGACTACACATCTTGGTTTGCCCAGGAGGGTTCCAGTTACATTCATTGTCCAGTTCATTATTAATAAAGCCAATATTCACTCCTAAAAGTATCTAAGTCTGAATGATAAATTATGTGGCTACTCTTTTGTGGTTTTGGTTTTTGCTGTGTGTGGGTGCTGGGATTGAACTCAGGGCCCCTCAGGCATGCTAGGCAAGCACTCAACCACTGAACTACATCCCCGGCCTCTCTGGACATTTAAAAAACATGTCCATGAGTTCCTTGCCATTCTTCCCTTCAAGAGATAGAAACAGATTTTCCAACCTTTAAGTAGTGTAGACTGGATTTAGTGACTGGCATCTAGGAATAGAATAAGGAAGAAGTGACTGTGTCATGTAAGTCACCCATGCTCTTTGTTGGATCACTCACTCTAGAGGAGGCCAGCTTCTACATTATGAGGACACCCAGGCAGCCCTGGGAAACCCACATGGCAAGAAACCCAGGACGCCTGCCAACAGCCCTGGAGCAAGCCATCTTGGAAGTGGATCCTTTGGCCCCAGCCAAGACTTTAGAGACTACAGCCCAGCTGACAGCCTCGCTCCGGCTTCATGAGAGGCCCTGGGCTAGAACCATCTAGCTAAGCTGCTGGAAAACCAGTTTCCTGATTTTCAGGAACTGTGCAAGGATGTAAATGTTTGTTTTGTGTTGCTAAATTTTGAAGTCATTTATTAAGCAACAATAGAAAATTCTTATTATAGATAACTATCTATAGTTTCAAGCAGTTCTCATCTTTAGACTTTACTGATATTTACCAAGGAGGTCCGAAAAATAAAGTGACCAAATTGCCCTTAGGTCTGCTTGAACTTCAAACCCTCTTGGTATGTTCCCATTCAGCATGGCAGAGCAAAAACTCACCACTAAATTACATTTAACAGCAGTAAGAGCTACACTCACTGGGCACTTATTTCTATGGAAAGTTTAGCTTAAGGATTTCATATAGGGTATCTGACGTACACTTCACAACAAGCCCCGTGAAATGTGTTCCTGTCACATTCCCGTAAAGGTAGAACAGCCGTTCCCACAGCAGCCAGGTTGTGGTGGAGCCAGTTCTCAGCATATGTCTGTCTGACTTCAACCTCTCCCTTCTCAACACTTAAAAGTAAGCTTTATTGCCTTGCAGAAATGAGTTCAGAAAAATGATATAACAGATTTTGACAAAAGGCCATGAGCAAATGCAGAAAGTCTTTGTCTGGAAGGGGTATTAAATTTGAGGTTTCATATGCTCTTTTAAAATTTTTTTTTTTTTCCAAAGCAGATGATACATTTCACATGGTTGGAAACAAAATGTATTTCAGTGAAATCTCTCACCTGTACCCCCAACCACCTAGTGCTCCTTCCTGAAGGCATATCTTTCCAGAAATGTTCTCTGCATCTATGACTATATGTACATACCCTCCACAATCATCTTTTAATACATTAATGATAACATAGAACCTACACTGGCACCTTACCTTTTTGTGTAAGAATGACTTGGACATCATTAAATATAAAAAAGTATATTCATCTTTTTTACAGCTGCATTATATTCTAGTAATTATGTAACCATTGATGTAATAAGTACCCTGTTAATAACCATTTACATTTTTTACCCTGTTATTATTTCAAAAGATAGCCACTCTCCAGTACTGCCCTGGCCAATAAAGGTTAGCTTTGGGTACATCCATTAGGGAAGTCACAATGAGGAGATGAGACAAAAGGAGAGAGAGAGAGAGAGAGAGAGAGAGAGAGAGAGAGAGAGAGAGAAATGTATCACTTACATATCCCAGAGAGGTCAGGAGTGCAATAGGAGGCTGATGGGACATCGGGAGGCAACAGGGAGTCCCCAGAGAGCAGCTGGGGAGCGAGATAGAGAGGAGCCGAGGGATCATGCCCTATTAAAGTCCCCAGGCATCACTCAGGCTTCCATGAGGTTTTATAGATTGGAGGACTCCAAGCAAGCCCGTGCATGGGGCATAGTCACGTGACTCTCGTGTTGCCCATCGGGTTTATCACTGTCAGCAGCTGTGGGAAGCGTTGGGCTTGTGTCTGTGGGATGAGTGACACGTGGGCTCTATTGCAAACCACCACAAAGGGAGGGGAAGTTGGGGAGGACTGGGTTTCAAATAACTTATGTCAGGAGTAAAAACAGATGCCGGCCAACTATATTAAACAAATTTATGACAGTACTGAAACCGTGGGCTTCTTCGTCTATTCTGAGAGTGGGATTAGAGCAAAAGAGCACATTATTTTTTTTCTTTTCTTAAATAAATTAGTAGGTTTTCATCTTCTAATCTATTTTATTGGAAAATAGCTGATGAGGTGGTTTGAACCTGGCAGGCTTATTAGTTTGGTATTCAGCACATTCTCATTTGTGCAATTAAGGAAATGGTAGCTACTTTTTTTATATAAAAAGTTTTTCCACAAACTTCCTTCATGCTCCCTGTTCTTTCGACCCACCCCTTCCTCCTTCAGCCTTAGACACTCAATTCTGCAGGCGGGAGGGTGGGATTCATCTTTGCCCTGCTCTATTTTCTCTCCTCCACACTGTGGTAAAATGGTCAGAAGATCCTGAAGTGACTTCAGATGCTCTTTCTTGGTTGCCAGGACCATGGGCCAGTGGGAGGGATGCTCCTTCTCACAGTAGAAGATTCCCCACTCACACCAGTTGCTCAGGGGGCCCTTCTCTCCCCTTCCTCACATAACCCCATGAAGCTTCCACCAGCAGGACAACCAGCATTTCCAGACAAGCTCTGTGAACAGCAGCCTGTCACAGGCTGCCTTTCCCTGCAACAGGCTGCTTCCTCACATCTGCTCTATAAAAAGGAAGGGTATCAAGGGTGCTGATTCCTCCAGTGGAATACAGACTCCCAGAGTACATTCTGCAGGGAGCCCTGCCCTGGCACACCCCGTGGGAGGGTGGAGGATGGAGACCTCCTGCTATTTTTCCCTTGATGACCCAGTCCAATAATTCCCCCCTTTCCCCAACACAGCCTATTTCTAAAGCCCTGCTGTAAAAGGTTGTGGGATTTGTTCTGACCTTAACATGATAAGTGGTAAACACAAAGAGACCCATATTGCATGACATTTGGCAATCTCCAAATCTTCCTTGTCCTGTGACAGCTGGCCTACTGAAGGTCGCAGTTGGCAGGTAAAGCAGAGAGCAACATTTTTTCTTTCTCACCTGTCCCCCTCAAACCTCACCTTAGGCCAGCTGTGGAAGTTCTGTAACCCTTTCTGGTCATTGTCACATAATATAAAAGTGCAATATACAGAGGACTTTCAGGGATGTGAGACACCTCTGCATGATACTATAATGGTGGAAACATGTCATTATACATTTGCCCAAACCCATAGATTACACAGTGCCAGGAGTGAACCCTCATTTAAATGATGGACTTTGGGTGATAATAATGTATCCATGTAGATTCATTGATTGCTAACAAATGGACCACTCTCATGGAGGATATTGACAATGGGGGTGGCTGAGGGTAGGTGGGGGCAGGAGGCTTATGGGAAATCTCTGCACTTTCCACTCAGTTTTGTAGTGAATGAAAAACTATTGTAAAAAAGAAAAAATAAAGTCAACTAAAATTAAAAAAAAAAAAATAAGAAGTGCTATTAGTTGACCCAGCTGCAGAACTGAGGAGATTTAAATGTCAGAAACACTGCACCGCTGCCCCTTGCCACATGATAGGAGAAGACCTTCATGCAGCACTGAGCCTTTGAACAAAGGGTAGATGACCAACTTACCCTAGAGAGCATTTTTGCAAAATCCCCGGGATAACAGAGATACAAGGGTGAGAAGCATTGTTCTACGCTGGATAAAACCATGCTCTTATGTCAGAGCATTTCAACATGAACCACTGATGGAAGTAATTAGAAGGTGCTTACAGTTGAATGCTCATCAAACCTTCTCCCTGTTGGTGAATGGACACAATGTTGTGAGCATTGTGATAGATTCCTGCATGTAGAATATGACTCTTAGAAAACATTTGGAATGAATATGTGGGTATAAGACTAGCAAGATGTATCTATTCTAGAATTTTTTTTAATATTTATTTTTTTTAGGTGTAGATGGACACAACACAATGCCTTTATTTTTATGTGGTGCTGAGGATCGAACCCGGGTCCCGCCTGTGTGAGGAGAGCGCTTTACCGCTGAGCCACAATCCTAGCCCCTATTCTAGAATTTTTTAAATGCGTAACAAGAAAAAAAAAAAAAAAAAGGATGCTACCAACTGAAAAGTTCAACCAATCACAGGGCATTAGAACAGCAGTTCTAATGTTTACAGGTTTAGGAAAGTTTTTTTTTTTTCTTTTTATTAAATTTCAAGTAGAAAAATTGAGCACCAAATGAATACATTCAGCTTTGGAAAACTTTATTACTTAACTTAGGCTTGAGAAGTTTGAAAATAAAATACTTCGCATTTTAAGTTGCCAATAAAACTTTTCTCCCGATATGAATTTGCAATTCAAGCAGTAAAGTCATTCAGAGAAACATTATGTCTTCTCTTTAGGTTCACAGTGCCTGCCAACTTTTTATAGGCTTCTACTCAACTAGAGAAATCTCCTCAAAAGGCTCTTTAAACATACGTTGTCGAGCATAACCCCCCAAAGCTCATTTCCCACACCAGCTGATGCAGAGCACAGTACTTAGAGGTTTATGTATTTTAGAAATCTGATTCTGAAGTGATGTTTGAGGTTCCCAATCCCTTATAGGAAGTATTTTTTAATTTGTTCTTTGAGATATACATGACAGGAGAGCGTATTTTGACATGTTAGACATACATAGAGTGTAGCTCACAATTCTTGTGGTTGTACATGATATGGAGTTTCACTGGTCCAGTATTCATATAGGAATATAGGAAAGGAATGTATAATCCATTCTACTGTCTTTCCTGTTCCCATCTCCTCTCCCTTCCCTTCATTTCCCTTTGTCTAATCCAATGAACTTATCCTCCCACCTCTTATTGTGAGTCCACATCCACATATCAGAGAGAACATTTGGCCTTTGTTTTTTTTTGTTTTTGTTTTTGTTTTTTTGGATTGGCTTATTTTACATAGCATGATAGTCTTCAGTTCCATCCATTTACCAGCAAATGCCATAATTTTATTCTTCTTCATGGCCCAGTATTATTCCATTGTGTATACATACCACATTTTCTTTTTACATTCATCTGTTTAGAGGTACCTGTGTTGGTTCCATAACTTGACTATTGGGAATTGAGCTGCTATAAACATTGATGTGGCTGCATCACTATAGTATGATGATTTTAAGTCCTTTGGGTATAGACCAAGGATTAAGATAACTGGATCAAATGATGGTTCCATTCCAAGTTTTCTAAGGAATCTCCATACTGCTTTCCATACTTGTTGCACCAATTTGCAGTTCCACCAACAATGTATGAGTGTGCCTCTTTCCCCACATTCTCATCAACATTCATTGTATTCATGATAATTGCCATTCTGCCTGAAGTGAGATAGAATCTTGGTGTAGTTTAATTTGCATTTCTTACCTCTTTTGCAGTCTTAATGAGTTTTTATTTGGTTTGAGCCTGAACAATTACTTATAGGGAGGGGAATACTGCTTAATAAAAACCTTGAATAATTTAAAATTTTGACCTAGAGTAAATGACTTGATGCTTCCTACTGCTTGGGGTTGGAGGTTAACTCTACAGTTTTCATGGGAATGTCATAGGTCAGTTATGTCACCATAACATAGAGGTGACAGTTGTGTACTTAATTTTGTATCTGTAAATGAAAGTTATTTACTCTAATGGAGGAGAGCAAATTTCACTACAAATAGTATCTCAAACAGATCATAAATGGATTCTCAACTTCTTACGATCTGCTTTTTTCCCTACATGCACCTGTCAGAGGGATAACTTCAAAAGTCTTGTTTAGATTGTTTGTCATTACTTCTGACTGTCTATAACTATTATAATTCTACTTTAAAGAAAAAAAACTATGCTAAGACAGATAACGTGTATCACTTATTGGTTGGTGGTTATGTTATAGGATATTTATAGGATCTTTTAGCGAGCTAAGGTGAATAAAGAACCGATTAAAACTGTCCAAAACAAAAACATCCCAAAGGCCAGGGTAGTCGTGAAACTCATAAGTCTCTTCTAATTTAAAACTTGTCTTCCCTGAAAAATCCAGGCTGAGCTATCTGCAACGGAGGATTCTCTAGTTTTAGGATTCTTTAGTGCTATTCTACCTCCTCCATTTGGATACTGTGTGGAGCCCCTCCAGGGAAACAGCACCAGAAAACTGGTGATTAGAAGAAATGTGCATAAAAAAAAACACACGTAAATTTCTTGAAAGGCATAGCTGTTATTTTTATCAGTGTTCCTGGGTCATGATGAAAGCCAGAGCCTCGTGTTTATGTGGGTTCTCTGAAATCCCCATCACTGATGAATCTCTCACCTGACAGCTTTTGGATACAAGCGATGCCTTTTCCAGTGTCTGCTTTGTGAGTTCCCACTCAGCACCAGGTTCTCAGAGTAAACTCAATTGTTCCCGTTGATGGCCAACCCCAGCCCCTACAACACAGTCTGTTTGGATGGGGTCCCTCTCAAAATAACCCCATCCAGCTGCCTCCACATGGTCCACAGAGCCCACCATTCACACCCAACATTCTTACCTGTCAAACTGTTAGAGAACAGGCTGACCCTGGACAATAAGCTCTCCTCCTAATGCTGCCATACAGGACCAGTGCCCACTGCAGCCTCCTGCTTCCTGGCTCAGGCATTCCCAGGCAGCAAGGCTCCAATAACCCTCAAACATCAGGAAACACAATCTCAAGCCCTCCAAATGCAATTTTTCTCTAAGTTCCTGTCATCAGCTTAGCAAAAGGAGGAAACATTCCCCTCTGTAATCCTTTTATTAGGGACCACTCCAATATCTCTCTGCAAAAAAAACCTCTTGGGAGACTCTTCAACTCACCTCTCTGTGATTCTTCACCTTCTCTTTTACAGTCTGGAGGGAGGTGAGGGGTGAGTGCTGACATCACCATCTCCACGTACTCTGCACAGGTGACCCACTGCCTTGCTCTGGAATGGGGAAGTACTTGGCACTTATTGTCCTATTCCTGAAACTTGGGGTCTCTGCTGAAGTTTTAAGACAAAGAGAAAGGCCAATTCCGGTACCTTGTGCCATTTTATGCTCTCAACTCTAGGTGACATCTTTTAAAACACCAATTTGGGAAAAGACTCTGAGTGACAAGGAGGAGAAGCAGCAGTGTGCCATGTCTGATTGACACTGAGATGTATCTCCACTCCGGGACCTCAGAGTTCAAGGAGGAGAGTCTGCTTTAAACTCAGGAAACACACCTTGCTCAAAGGTCTCTCCATCCCGGTTCTCAAGCCCCCATTTTGCTTTAGACATCACTGTCTCTTGCCTGTGTGGAAATCTCTCTCTAGTTAGCAGTCCAAACGTCTGATGGTTATCCCTTCTTCTTTTTTTTTTTTCAGTTTTTCCGCGGACACAACATCTTTGTTTGTATGTGGTGCTGAGGATCGAACCCGGGCCGCACGCATGCCAGGCGAGCGCGCTACCGCTTGAGCCACATCCCCAGCCGGTTATCCCTTCTTCTGCTCTCATAACAGTGGTCCACTTCATACAGCCCTGGCTGTTCTGCCATTTCTTTCTCTCTTCCCTAATCTCTCCCCTCCCTAGTCTCTGGGGAAACAGGATTACCTTGCTTCCCCAACCCAGGCTGAATTATCTGTCCTTGAGTACACACCCACCACAGGAACTAAGTATTCTAGACTTTGGGGATGGCACCAGAAGATCTCAGAAATGACTATCTCCCAAAGTAACAAGTGAATTACAACTCCAGAGAGAGAACATGTGGAATATAGCCTTTGAATCACCTCTTTAAAAGTCCCCTGTTGCCCCTGATGGGCAGAATCACAGCCTCTGGGAACGGAGGCCCCTGTGTTTCTCCTTTGCTAGCAAAGCAATAAAACTTCTTTTTTTCTTTTTCTCATAAACCATGTCTTCATTATTGAATTGGCATTGGGAACAAGGATCAAGCTTTCAGCAACGCTCTCACTAAATAGATCACACATGAATTTCCTAGGGCTATTGGAACCCACTGACTTGGTGGCTTAAAACAACAGAACTTCATTTCCAAAATTCTGGAGGCCAGAAGTCCGAAATCAAGACGTTGGTTCCTTTTGCAGGCGTCCAGGTAGAATCAGTTCCAAGCCTCTTCAGCTTCTGGTGGCTCTGCAATCTTAGCCTTCTCCTGGTGTAGATATGTCACACCAACGTCTGTCTTCGCCTGGCCTTCTTCTCTGTGTGCTTCTTGGTGTCTACTCTCTTTCTCCTTTCTCTTATAAAGACACCAATCATGGAATTCAAACCCACCCTAAGTGCAAAATGATCTCATTTTGGGATCCTGAACTTAATGACACTTGAAAAAGTCCTACTTCCAAGTAAGATTGTATTGGCAGGCACTGGGAGTCAGAACTTGGACCTGTCTTGGGGGAAGGGGACACAGCCACTACCATCACAAAGGGGTCCCACAGGGCCTCTTCCTCTTGCACACAACACCACTGTCTGACCTCTAAACAGAAAGACACAAGTTCAGGCCTTCTCAGTGCAAACAGGAAGGTGAGAATGCCTCTGAAAGATCCCAACACCCTGATAGGCAGTGTTCTTGCTTGGAGAGACTAGGTGAGTGGGCAGAGGGGCTGCAGAGCACACAGTCCTAAGGAAAGACCATGAGGATGCTGTGCAGAGGCAGATTTGGGGAGAAGCAAAATCTCCAGCAGGCATCTTCCCCTATGTGGGGTGACATCCTCCTTGTCCTGGAAACTCTGCCCAGCATGCATATGTGTGTGTGTGTGTTTATGTGTGTGCACGTACATGTACACACACACACACATACACACACACACACACACACGATGTAAGGTCAGGCGCTGGTGACCAAAAGGAGGCAGATTAAAAGCTGCTAAAGGAGGTTTATTGAGATTCAATCCGGGAGAGACCCTCCAGTCCAACAGAGCGGGTCAGGGGAATTGCACCCGGGCTCAGCCGGATTGGAATTTTATTGGGCTTAGGACAGGAAGGGAGGGCTTGGGACAGGAAAGGGAGGTTTTTAGAGTCCCTTGTCCTCCTGGGGTTGGTCTAGGGATCTTGCTGAGATCCGTATCCTTCCAGGATTGGTTAGGAGACCCAGCTGATTGACAGGTGGTTCACTCACTCCTTGTCTGTCAGCACCTGATTGGTTGTTCCTTCGCCCTTGCTGGTTGCCTGGTGCTTTATTCCCTTAGCCGACCTAATCTCACCGACCTAATGCCTCACCTCACCTCAAACCGACCTAACATACACACCACCCAAAGCTCTGTGCAGTGGCCATGGATTTGAGGTAGAATTCTCTAATACCTGTGCTGTGGTTGTCCCCCTGGGCTAAGGTGAAACCCCATCCCATGCACCATGACAGATGTCACAGGTCCCCTCTCCTTTATCTCCTGACCTCCAATTCATTTTGCACAGGATCACACAGTAGTCTCCCTAAAAATCAAATCTGACCATAAAATAGTCTCCCTTTGAACACTTCACCGGCTTCCTTTAGCCTTCGGAATAGAAACTTCCAGGTTTCAGCCATAGAGAATACTCAGAATTTCTCTAAGTACTCAAGACGTCATTTCTGGAAGCCTTAAGTCTGGGGAAATTATCTTTAAAATAATTATAATGCATTTTTTTTTTCACTATAAGATACTGTTTGTTATAAAAAAAATCAGGAAAATAGAAAAGACTATTCATATCTCTACCATTGTTTAATATTTTGGTGTTATTTATCTCCAGATCTGGAAAAGCATTTCCATTTCTGTTTGGATTCACTACTTTAGGAAGGACTGTGAAACAAAGATGGTAATAATTTGTAATTTGGCCTTTGGCTTTTTGGATGTACTATTTTAACGTAAACGTCTTCCTACATTAATAGAAAGCATTTATTGACTGATACTTAACTTTCTGTCTTTCAAGGCGAAACTGCCTCCTCTTGTTCTTTTTTTTTTTTTAACTTCCTGTTTCCTTCTAAAGAAAGAAGGCCAATGCAAATAGAAAATGTATAGTGATACCAATTCCACAGGATTTCCTGTTCAACCAGAAATTCAAGTACCAGAAGTCTTAATCTCTCTGATCTTCCAGTTCCTCATTTGTTAATTTAAAAAAATATTTATTTATTTATTTATTTAGTGGTACTGGGTACTCAACACTTTACCACCACCACCAAGAAACATCCCCAGTCCTCTTTCTTTCTTTTTTTTTTTTCTTTTGAGACCAGGTCTTCCCAAGCTATTGAGGGTCTTACTAAATTGTAAGGCTGCACTTAAACTTGTGATCCTCCTGTCTCAATTTCCTGAGTTGCTGGGATTACAGGCATATGCCACCATGCCAAGCTTGTTAAAGCCAATTTTTAAAAATAGTTCTGAGGATTAAATGAGGTACTCTACAGTCAATTCCTTCATATTTCTGCAAATGGTCAACTTTCTGGTGGTCTAAGCACTCTTGCCTTCACTATACTTCTGCATTGAGAGCAATAGTCAAATCAGTCCCATGAGAGTTATGGGCCAGGGAATGAACCAGGGACCTTCAAGATGTGCTTCCACCTTCTCCCTTGTTAGAGAGAGAATGCCTCTGGCAGGGGCTCCATGGCTTGTCAGAGCAAGTACCAGAGGCCACTTCTCTGACTTCCAAATTGCATTTATCCTCTTACCTGGAATTTAAATTTAAAATAAAACGAACTCCTCAGTCATTTAATCATTCATCGTTGAAAGCTGTTTAAGGAAGTCCTTAACAAGCATCTATTATATTGTTTCCAGAAATGACAACTTATCTTTTGCTTACACAAACATTTGTTTGAGGAAAGAAAGTAGGAAACAAGTTGGAGCAGAGTATAATATGATCCCAAATAATCCCTTTTGCTATCTCTTTCTCTCTCTCCCCCTCTTCCCTTTACTTCCAGGGGTGGTACAATTGAATTTCCATTAGTGGTAGAAAATTATGAACTATATATATGCCAGCTGGGGAGAGACCAGGTCAGAGGAATCCCAGACTGAAAAGTAAGCAGGAAAGTTCTTGACTAAGTCCTTCTGGCATATTCCAGGCCCAGAATCAGCTTCCATTCCCACAAATGTGAGATTGACAGGATAATCAGCAGTCAGCATACCCTAACCTTCACGTCTGCCTGGGACTTGGCCTGGAATCTGGGAATCAGACTAGAAGGGCAACTGTTGTGGCACTCTTGGGCTTCCTGAGCAGGCCTGGGCAGCTCCCCGATGGCCTGTGTGTAATTATTGCTCTTCCAGGAAGGTGCTGACCAAAACCATTTGCTGCTTTCTGGTACCCTGGCTTCCTTCCAGGATCTAGAGGTCAAGAGGAAATAACACTGGAAGGTGGCCACACTCAGAAGCAGAACCCTGGACCATAGTCACTGCATGTCTCAGAGCCTTTGTTCCCTCACCTCTAAAAGAAGATTCTCCTTGAACTGTTTTATCTTAGTTCATGAAGTCACAAAAAACAAACTGTTAAAGCAGTTATCTTGAGAAAAGAGGTTTAGCATAGGCTAAGGACTGGGAGTAGAAAAAGTGCAGAGAAGCTTCCAGGAGGCTCTCCATCCTTACCTTCAGGAGGCTCTCCTTCACTCTCTGTGGCTACTCCAGCCTCCTCTCTTTCTGTCCAGCTTCCTTGACTTCTACACTGCCTCTTTTCTGTACCCAAATAACCCCTGCTTGTGCATGGCTGGTGTTGCCTTGGCCCTGACTAGAGCCCATTATGTCATTTGACTTTGAACTCCACTATCAACTGCAGTTTTAGGCGTGTTTCTAGTTCACAGTCCCAAGAGAGTGACCTTGGTTAAACCAGTTTTCAGGGTTGAGTCATGTCCCTCAAAAAGATATGCTCACGTCCTAACCCCTGGTACTGATGAGTAGGACTTCCTTGGAAATAGGATCTTTGCAGATGTTATCTAATTAAAATGAGGTCATACTACATTCGTGTAGGCCCTAAATCCAATATGACTGATGTCCTTAAAATAAGAGGTCAAATTTGACACAGAAAAAAAAAATACTCACACAAGGAAAATGTCATGTGAGAACAGAGGCAGAGATCAGAGTGAGGCATCTACAAGCCAAAGAATAAGAAGGATTGTTGGCAGCCGCCAGACACTGAAGGAAGCAAGGAGGGAAACTTCCCTAGGGTCTTTGAAGGGAACATGGCTCTCTCTGCCAATGCTTGGATTTCAGATTTCCAGACTCCAGAATTTTGAGTGAATATTTCTGTTGTCTTAAGCCACTCAGTTTGTGGTACTCTGTTACAACAGCCCGAGAAAATTAATCCATGCAGTTTATCTTTTGGTGTCAGGCCACCTTGGGAATTTGGTCATCCCAGGTTGGCTATTCACTTGTTTTGTTTGCTCAAGCACCATTTTTAGTATAAATTATTTTTCTCACCTGCAAGTTCCTAGGGACAGTTTTATATAAGGTATGTTGGTTACTGTCCAGAACTGCCCCTTATTCACGGTGAACCTGTGACTGTGCCACTCACACTGGTCAGCCACAAGAAGCAGAATTCACCTGGGCCAACCTTGAAGGCACATTTACCTGGCACAGCCAGAGGTAACAACATCATAAGGAGAGCTAATGATCGGACACAGACAATTGAACAGAGCCAACATTTATGCCAAGTGAGATAAAAAAATACAAGAAGATCTGTGGCCTAAGGCTTTGGAGCTAGATGGACCCAGGTGCCAAAATGAAGAAAAAAGCAGTTTAAAATCAAGATTGTGAATTTAGAGAATGTGCAATATCCTCTCTTTCCTACCCTAGTGCTGTGTGACTCCAGGTGTATGTGGCAGAGATAAAGACAACATATGACTATTTCATATGCTGTGTTTTTTTGCATGTGCAATTAACTTCTTGATGAATGAACCATCTAGAAACATTAGAACTCTATTCTTTTGACACAAATTAACATTTTTTTTTCAAATTTTAAAATAGTATTTATTGTGTGTTTCAAAGTAACACATGTTAATTTTTAAAATGTGGAAAGTACAGAGAAGCACAAAGAAGAAAATAATTAAAATTCAGCAAAGACTATTTGTTCATAAAACTAATTCTTAATTTAAGAACTGAATCAGAGGCTGGGACTGTGGCTCATTGGTAGAGTACTTGCCTAGCACAAGTGAGCACCACATAAAAATAAATAAATAAAATAAACGTTAAAAAGAATGTCATCCCAAATTTAAAACATGAAAAGAAAAGAACTGAATCAGAGACCAAAAAATTATTGACAAGTGTGCTAGGTTTTTGCTTTACCACTCATCTAAATGTAATCTGCTTCCTTGTGTGTTTTAATTAACTTGTTTTCATGAATATAAAGTGATGTCTATTTGCCATAAGGACATATGGAGGAATCTTGTTTTAAAGAGTTTTTGGGTCTGATGTCTAAGGTCGCTTAGGATTGGTTCTTACAGTCAGATCTCTGCTTCAGATCATCACTGTTCACACATTTCTCTGTCCACTCCCATCAACTCTAGCTTTTACCCACCTTTGTTCCTCTAATTAAACAACCCTTTGCAAAACCTGTCAAATTATAGGATTCCCTTACATTGCCCATGCATACTCTCTTTTGAAAAACCTTGGGAAAGATCTCTATCTGGAGCCAGAGACTTATTGGCACCCACTTTCAGTGATGTTGTCTTTCCTTGGAAAACAGGTGGCATTCATGGACTCTGATAATTGTCTGGTGTTCTTAAGCAAGGTATAAGATTGTGTGTCACCTCTTAGTGACAGCACATACAGGAGATACCAGGACAGCAAGTTTCCTGTTAAAATCCCTCTTGATTAAGAATTAGTCTTTGATTCCTTGTAATGTTTCTACATTCAAAAATAGAGAAAAATCAGCTAGGTATTGCCTCATATGAGGCAAGAGATTTGCATGATCATAGCCTTAGAGAAGCTAAAGGAAAAGTTGTAGCATTTAACACCAAACTTACCTCCCATGTAAACAGTCACTTAGTTTCACCCACAGAGGTTGCTCTGTGGCTGCAGGACAACTGTGGCAAGTTGAAAATCCATTACTGACCTGGGCTTGATCTGTGTGTGTGAACCCACATCTAGGCTCTCACCCATCAGTGACCTGACTGTGATTCTGCCTCCAGTCTACAGCTCCTGAAGGTGGGTGATGTGGCAGATGCCCTTCTCCTGTGTACCCAAGTCAGTAGACCTCTAGGGAGAGCCATAGCAGTGTTTATCTGCTGTGAGGTTTATTGAGACCATTGCCTCATAATACCTGTGAACCCCTCTGTTCAAGGTCTTCTTATGCTTTCAACTGATATGGAAACAGCAGACCCTCCTGACCAGATGAGCAAAGGATATTTCTTGCATGGATGGAACTGCCCTTCCAGCCTTGTCCTCAGGTCCCTCTCCTATTCTCCATATTGGCGGTAGCATGTGGAAGGAAAAGTCATCATTGAAAGAGATCATATTCCAGAGACAGAGTGATTACAGTCTAAAGGGTTGTAGAGAAGACAAGATTGGAAGATGTGTTGTTCTACTTTTATGTTATCAAATTTCAAATGATGAACTTCACAAGACCAGAAGATAACTTATTCAAATTTCCCTACATACCCTAGGGAAGACTTGCATGTATGGTCATCATCAGCAAAGAGTGGTAACAATCTTTGAGGGAGTCTTTGGAAGCCAATGCTCATGGATAACAGGAGAGATGATGATGTAACCAACATTACCCCAGGAGTATCAGGAAACCATGGCAGCAAGAATATCCTTACATCTCTATCTCCTTCCATTCCAACAGATTTTTTTTTAGTTGAAGTTGGACACAACATCCTTACTGCATTTATTTATTTTGTGTGATGCTGAGGATCGAAACCAGTGTCCTGCATGTGCCAGGCAAGTGCTCTAACACTGAGCCACAACCCCAGCCTTCCAACAAATTCTTAAGAGCCACAGAATTGTAAGAAATTAGCCAGGAATGGTACATTTGACAATAAAAAGTACAAAGAGATGGTTCCTGGACATGAACAGGGAGAAACATTACCAAGAATCTTCACGTGCGCTGATTGGACAATAAATAAATATGCTAGTACCTCTTCTCTTTCTGTTATTCTAAATCTTCATTTTAACAAATAATAAGACCTCATATAGGCCCATAAATTTTGTAATATGTGTCAATTAAATTGTTTATATAGACAAGACCTTACAAACTCCACCCCCCACACACATATTCTGTCTTCATTCATCTGTTTTGAAAGAAAGAAGTGAAATGTATAGTTTCTAAGAATGCTTCTTTGGTCTATGACCTTGATCTCATATCATTCCTTAGTCACTCTTCATCCCTTTTGTATGCTCAGTCTCTCCCTCCCTATTGCTTCTTTCCCTCTGTCATTTTACACTATCAAGTTCCCCTATACCTGGAACAATATTCTCCAGGACCCAGCTCCCCCAGTGAGCTGCCACACCAGTGCCCTTTCTTCTCACCATCAAACTTATGGGAAGAATAACTAACAGCTCCTTCACCCATCTGCACAAAAAATTTTGTAATCTTGTTACTGCTATACCAGTTATTGTCCCTTTAGTTCTTTCCCTCCTTGGGATCTGACCATGTGTGTTCTTCTATCTACTCTTAAGTCAGCACTGACCTCTTCCCTGAATATATTCTTAAGATCTGCATTTCCACCTGCCTGCTACACAGCTTTTCCTTTATGTTATCATGGTTATTCACACTATATAAACTTAAAACCAACTCTACCATTGAGATCCAACCTCACCCAAAACACTACCACTGACTTCCCTTATTAGCTGTGGTCGTGGATACTTAGGAGCATTTTTTTTTGTTTTTGATTTTCCTCCTCCCTCCTACTGAATTTACAAATCCTCTACCTGTGAGAGGTCCCTAATGTCTCTTTGGTACTCATTTGCTCTGGCTTGGCAGGTTACAATTGTTTTCTTATCCAGTATTTTTATCTCTAGTCTTTTCTCGTCTTTGACTCTATTCTTCACCAGGTTAATAACATCATATGTTAATAATGACTTCTTATTGAATTGGAGATAACCGACACAGAGTTTCTACTGAATTCTGAAATGTCTCACTAAAAACCAATCAACAGGGGCTGGGTTTATGGCTCAGAGGTAGAGCACTTGCCTAGCATGTGTAAGGCTCTGGGTTTGAGCCTCAGCACCAATAAAAATAAATAAGTAAAATAATGTTTTTTTTTAAAAAAACAATCAACAAACAATATTCCTTTGTAGTTCAAAACAAGAGGGACCTGGTGTTGAGGAGATCCCCAAAAGATGGTATGAGGGAAAAAACAACAAAGGAATGAAAATAGAAAAGGAAGGAAAGTGAGATCCAATCCAAGGATCCATGAAATGTGTCTAACAGGGAACAAGAACAGATAAGCAGAGGCAGTGACACTTAAATAAGGTGGGTTTGAGACTCCCAGGCCAGGAGGTGACCTGGAACATGGGAATGTCTCTAAAAGAATGCCCAGGGTGGTGCTGAGCTTCACATGCTGCCTATGTAGAACACACCTAGATCAATATGGTCATAGATGGCAGTCTCAGTTTAGAGATCATCTATAGAATTAAGTAGAGGCAGTTCACAATCATTAAGTCAATCATTAAGCCAGAAACCACATTATCATATAATAAAAGATAACGAGTACAATTCTCAGAGTAAAATCTGCTAAACTAAAGATATCTGATTGCCAAGCAAGCACAAATAGTTTTGCCACTATCTGTTAGATTTAGGGGATAGCCTTGCTCTGTGTCTTGAAGGATAGAGGCCAGCACTGCTGATGAAAGACATGCTCTGAGCCACAGAGATCCTTCAGGATGAGAGGCCTTGTGGACAACTCAGAGGCAGGAGCGCGGGAGCTGGGGATGAATGCAGGGTGCAGCAGAGTGGAATCTTCTATTCTGGGCCAATGGGCACAATGCCTCAAATTGTGCCCCAGAAGCATCCACACACAAAAAATCATAAGTTCTAGTAAATTTATACAGTTGTGCTACCATCACAGATGAGTTTTGGAATATTTCTGTCACCCAAAAATTTCCCTCATGCTCATTTGCAGCCAATGTACATTCCCATATGCTTTCTGTCTCTGTCATTTTGCCTTTTCTAGAAATTTTAGGCAAATGGAACCACTCACAATATGTAGTTGTTTGAGGCTTGCCTCTTACAGAGCATAAAGCTTTTCAGGTTCACCCATGCTCCTGCAAGTATTAGTAATTCATTCCTTTTTACAGCTGAATAGTATTCCATGTGCAGACAGCATGGTTTAGTTATTCACCAGATGCTTGGGTATTTGGTTGCCTCCAGTTGGGGGCTACTATGGATAATGCTATCAATGAAAATTCCTATATGAGTCTTTGTGAAGACACATTCTTCATTTGCTTTGGGTTAAAATTAGGATCATGTGTTAGTCTGTGTTTAACCTAAGAAAATAACTGTTTTCCAAAATGAATATACCATTTTACCTTCTAAAAGGTAATCATTAGTGACCTTCAGTACATACATGTATATGTGCGCACGCACACATCTCCCATTGCCCAACACAAAGGGCTAAAAATATCTCTTCAATACCGAATTTCCTTGGCATCTTTGTCCATTATCAACTCGCCATAAATTTATTTTTGAACTCTGTATTCTGTTCCATTAGTCTGAATGTCTGTCTTCAAGCCAATACCATATTACTTTAATTACTGTGGCTTTATATAAGTTTAAAGTCTGTTTTTTTGTGTTTTTTTTTTAAATTGTTTTGGTTACTTTAAGTCTTTTGCGTTTCCATGTAATGCATGATCCCAAAGTTGATTTTAGAATCAACTTGTCAATTTCTATCCAAAAAGAAAAAAAAAAAAAAAAAACAGGGGAGGGGGCGCTGCTGAGGTTTCAATTAGGATTGTGTTCAATTTATAGACCAATTTGGAAGAAATTGAACCTTGACAATATGTAATCTCTTTTCTGTAAGCGTGATATATCTTTTCATCATATAGCTCTTTAAAATTTTTTAGCAATGTTATGTTATTTTCATTGCATAGATATTGCAGTTATTTTGTCCAATTTATTCCTAAGTATTTTATTCTTCTTGATCTATTGTGAATCTATTTGTCCTCTCTGTCTCTCTTTCTCTCTCTCTCTCCTGTCTCTGTTGTGCTGTGGATCGAATCCAGGACTTCATTCTTCTATCGCTGAGCCACATTTTCGCGTACTCTTGTTTTCTTAAATTTTACCTTGCTGATTGCTAGTATATAGGAATACAATTGGTTTTTGTACACTGACTGTGTATCTGGTAGTATTGCTAAACTCAGTACTTATAATACATTTTATAGAATCCTTAGGATTTACAGATTCCTATGCCTAAAATGATGCCATCTGTGAATATGTACAATTTTCCCTCTTCATTTCCAATCCGTATGACTTTACATTCCAATCTGTGTTTTTACATTCCAATTTGTGTACCTTAACATAGCTTAAAGATGAAGCCTCAAGCACATCTTTGCCTTGTTCCTTATGCCAGAGAAAAAGCATTCTTTCACATTAAGAACGATGGAACTGTAGGTTTTTTTAATAGATGTCCTTTGTCAGATTGAGAAGCTTTCCTTCTGTTCCTGATGTGTTCAAGTTTAATCACGAATGGGCATTGGGTTTTGTCAGATGTTTCTCCTGCTTCTATTGGGATGGTCATATGTGTTTGTTTATTTTATCCTATTAATATAGTGTATCACGTTACTTGATTTTTAAACGTTAAATCTACTTTGCACTCTGGGATGCATCTTGCTTGTTAAGAGTATATAATTTTTCTTATACCTTGCTGAGTTTGTTTGCAAGTATTTTATTAAAGATTTTTATACCTATGTTCATGGGCCTAGTTTTTGTTTTTTCCCTTGTGATGCCTTTACTGTCTTTGAGATTAGGGTAATACTGACCTCATAAAATGAATTGGGAAGTATTCCCTATCTTCTAAAACAGTTTGTTTAGTATTGATATTGTTTCTTCTCTAAATATTTGATACAACTCACAAGCATAGCCATCTGGCCTTAGGCTTGTAGAAAAATTTTTAATTGCTAATTAACTTTTTTGTTTGTTATGGGTTTACTCAGATTTTCTGTTTCTTCTTGAGTCAGATTGAGTAATTCATATCTTTCTATGAATTCATCCATTTCATTTAAGAGATGAGATGCCAAACTGCTATGCATAATAACTTGACAGAATTGCTTGAAAGTGGCAGAATTGAACTGTTGGTTTTATGTTGATTGTGGGGCTTGGCAGTAGGCAGAACATGAAAAATAGCTTTTTCTTGTTGGAAGATAAAGTCACTCTTACAACACTGGGAGAGGTGAAGGAGGGACAGTCATCAGGAGTATACTCCTTGTGGAAGGGTATGAGGTCTCAAGCTGTAGGAGTGTAAGAGCCCAGGAATATTTTGGATTTTCTTTTTTGGCGCTTAATTCTACTGTTGTCCTAAATTCTTTAGTAAAGTTTCCTAAACCCTCTACCTGATTTTAGCTGTATTTGGGGAGTTAGCAAAGGGGCCTTACGTGGAGGAGAGTGATTAAAAAAGAAAGACAAGAAAAGGCAGCAACCTACACAAGCCAACGACAAGACATCAGGAAGTGACTTCAGGCTCTGGGATAGTAGAGCTCAGAGGAAAGCAGAGGTGACACACTGCCAAGAAGAATCTGTGGACCAGATAGACATTCCCCAATCACTTTTTGGGATTTTTGTGGGGACACAAAATGGGAGAAAAAAAATGGATTTTCTTCTAAGGAATGAAGATTTTGTGTTGTTTAAGTATGCATACTCAAAAAAATAGCCACAGATACATTAAGACTGGGCATAGATTACTGCACACAATTTTCTTAGCAATCATTGTCCACATTCCTCAGAGAAGAAGTAGAGTCTGGATATTAGCAGTTTATTTTTCAAAGCATCAGATAAAAATCACATCACATAAAAGTATTCTGTCTCCCAAGGACAATATTTGCATGTTTAAACAGACATAGTAACTATTCCAGAGACATTTCTTATCACAGAGGAATAAATGGTTAACTAGTCAAATTTCTAATAGCAATGACAGTCTGATTGGGTAATTTATACTTTTTGTTTTGGGGGTTCAAAACTTTGAACCCATTAGATCACACACAGAGATGACATTATAACCTGCCCATTATAAACAGGTCCCATCCTGAACCAAGAATGGCAGCTAGTCAGGCAAGCCGAAAGGAGAGTGTAAAAAGAGCATTTAAACCTCATTAGCTATGCAGCCAGACAATCTCTTTATGTCCAATTATTCTACTATTAAATGCCTGTGCATTCAACCAAAGACAAAGCTCCACCGTAGAGTGTTTAGTAGAGTAATTCACCAGCCACAGGAGTGAAGAGGGATTATTCGAAATGGAGTTTCCTTTCTTCTCTCCATCCTGTGTGGAGCTTTATTCATATTAAGATTGACACAGAAGGTAACCCTGTGTGAAACTGCCTGCCAGCAGACCCACTTCCCATGAATTTTGCATTGATTTCAGGTGTGAAGGGACACCCTCCACATCAGGGTGACTTCAGCACTGAGAAAATAGAGCACAAGAACATGTTGGAAATGTTTTGGAGAATTAATTGTATAATTTTTGTTCTCTCCATATTTTTTTTATCTCCTTCACCCCACCCTTCCCTCCTCTTCCCTCTTCCTCACTGTGCTCTGTGCTCCATTGTTTCAGAAGGATTATGTGGAAGGCTGCAGAGCAGAGGTGTGCCAAAGCTTGGAGACTTTTACAGATTTGTTCCTAGAGGCTTACGCCTACTGAAAGATTCAGATTCAGGACAAAAGGGCAGGTCAATGCATTGCAGGGGATAGGCGATCATTCTTAGAGAGAGGGAGAAGACTGAGGTGGAGAAAGACCTCAGAAAGACCTGACACACCCCTTGGCTGGAGGAGAAGAGAGAGCATATATTATCGCCGAGGAGCAGGGCTGTGGTTCTGCTTCAGGATAATGATCTAAGGAGGTGATGAGGCTACAAGGACACAGTGTTCTATGCCAAATGTAGGTGGAAGAAGGATTGCACAGGCCTCCAGCCACCATACCCTCCATGGACAATAGACAGACCTATTTATTTATGGATATAAAACAGGCGAACCAAAGTTTGCACAGCCCCCTCTGCACTAATAAGTCAGCCCTGGAAACTTGACATCATCCAGACAAGAGGATTTAATGGTGCCTAAGAATAGATGAGGTAGATTTGCTGCCAGGTTAGGGTCAAGGGAACACAAATTAAAACGAAATTAATATATTTTAAAAACAGAGATGGGAATGCTCATATACTTGTCTTTGTAAACTGAGGCTTATATCAAAATTATCTAAACCACCTACCATCTCAGGCCTTCAAAACTGCTAACAGTTAATACATTTGTTCCTGATTCTAAGCAACACCTAAGTTTCAAAATGCAAATCCTTAAAAAGATCTTAGCCATAGAAGTTAGAGCTAATCTCCCATCTCAGGGCCAGGAAGTTCCTTGGAATAGGAACAGGAGAGTACAGAGGCAGGAACCCATCAAGAAGGTCAGGTGAGGAAGACCTACCACCACTGATATGGACATCATGTGTGAAAAGCAGGGGGAAAAGATCAAGCCCAGCCAGAGCTCCCAGAGCCATGACTCTGCAAAGAAAGCCCCTGACAGGGGCCTCCTTAGAAAAACAAATGACCCATGTCCTGCAGAGCTGGCTTTCACCACCATCCCCATCTATGGAAACCAAGGCCATCAGTGTTAGAGAGAGACATGGCAACAACCAAGAGAAAGGGACAAGCTGCCTGTTTAGAAGTATCACTCTGGACTCCTGACCAGTCACAGAGCCGCAGAGGTATAGAGAGGGCAGATGGCCCCTTCCTCCATTCCTGACCAGCAGTCTAGCCTGTGCTGTGAGGTGGGGGAACTGGTGGTGGATTATGATATTGAAGTTTTATAAGTTAAAGTTTTTATTGAATTGGAGATTGAAATTTTATGAATGAATACAACTGATATAATCAGAATTGAAATTAGATTATTTTAATGATTGAAAATTTGTGGAGATAGATGGAGACATTAAGTTACCCAACTGTTAGCAAGCGTGGATAGTGGAGGAGCTGGTGGCTCAGCACAGTACAGTTAGCTGAAGCTTTTAGAAAAATTAAAACTATATTTTGTTTATATACCATTGAGTTGAGCTTGCTTGTTCACAATAATTAGATTTATAAACAATTTAATTTCTCTTTTGCCCTTGGTTTGTTTTTCTACCAGCTTATTATCTATATCTGTTCATTAATTAAGAGTTCTTTGTCTACTAAGGAAATTAGCACTTGATCATGTATTGGATAAATATTTTTCCCCGTTTGTCATTTGTGTGCCATCCCTTTGTCATTAATGAATTTTTTCCTACAGTGTTTTTATATAATTAATTTCTTATTTTCCTTTGTGGATTCTGGTGTTTATATCTTGCTAAGAAGAGCTTTCCCTGAATTAATAGTAAAAGCAACTGCTTCATGATTTCTTCTAGTACTTTCTTCTCATGTCTGTAAATGCTGTTTTGAGAAATGTGAACTAGCCTTTAAGACAGAACATACACTGTGGCTTTTCCACTCTTACTTGAGTTCTTTAATCCCTGTCATTGACGTCCTAATTTACTGTGGTTCATTGGTCTTTCAAGGTTTTCTTGAACCACCACCATCTGGCTAATTGCTCTTATTTCTCACTTTGCCACATGAATATACTGATTCCTACTCCATGCACAAACCCTCTCACCGTCACCCTGAATCTCTATGTAAGGAATGGCTTGGATAGAAAGTCCATGATATTTTTATGCCACCTGCAGGACTTGGGCTGATGTTAGGAACCCAGTCAGTTTCTAAAATTTGAGATCAACAACAACTTCAATGAAGCAGAATATAATCTTTTCTCATGTTTTGGGGGCTTAGACTTGTATTTTCAATTCCATTTTGAAAATGAAGCAATGCCTTTACATGGCACTTTCCAGAATTTTCATCACCCGCTGAGTGGGGATTATATTGTTGAAAGTCAGGAGTGCTTATTGTAAGGTAGAAGGAATTCACATTCAGCTCTGGAGGGCACATTGTGTCCTGCATTGGAAGATTCCTGTTAGGCTATTGCCAGCTTGATCTGCCTGTCTCTTGGGATTTCTCTAAGGGCTAGAATGTAACCTTCTAATAAAGACTGAAAAAACACACTGTGATTAACATCTCTAAAGGTTTTTCCCCCTATTATGAATTTACTCATTCCTTCAACAAATATTCACTGAGCAGGGTCTATACACTAGCCATTGGTGATAAAATGGTGAACACAACTGAATCTTCATTTTTATGGAGTGCACACACTCATGGAGAAGCCAAAAAAATAAATTAAACAATATGTACCATAAGATTGATAGAAATGTTACTATGAAAATAAAATAATGCAGCGCAAGGGGATGAAGAACAATAGGGACCAGGGCAGCGGGGAAAGAGAATGTCTCTCTGGGAAGAGAATGTCGGAGCAGAGAGCAGGATCAATGCAGGGAACAAACCTTGTGGAGATCTGAAGGCAAAGAATTTCAGAAATAGGGAACAGCCAAGCACAAAAGTTTTACAGCAGGAATGTGCTTGGTGTGTTCCAGAAAGAGCAAGCCGGTCAGCGTAGCTGGACAAGTATGAACAGGAAAAGACTAGGTATGTGGTTCTAGAAGATAATGTGGATCATTAGCCAATTTTCAACAGGACTGTTTCATATGGCTAAAATAAGGAGCGGATCAAAGTATGATCTCATGAATCATATAGTTTATTGCCATACAAAGTGGACCCCCCCACCCCCGCCTTTCCAATGCTTAATGTGGGGAAAAATAACAAGAACAAATCTCACAGGGAATACACACAATAGATGAGGTACATTAACCACAGAGTGAGTGAGTTCCAATTTCATTTAGACTCCAGTTATTAAAGACTAGTTGCTCAAGTCAGGATAGTGGCAGCATCTGTGGTCACAAAATTAAATCCAAGTCCTGAAGTATACTTTCTAGAAGACGTTCTTGGGATGATGCCCTCACCCACACAGGGGAGAGCCATGACAATGTGTAAGGTTCTCCTAGTAAGAGAGCAATGTTGGGTGTGGGGAGAGGCTTTGAAAAGATTGAAGGCTGGCAGAGAGTAACCCTGCTGCCATTGCTCAAGCCCTCAAAGTGTCTGTCAAAACCCCCAATATGTATGTGTTTTGGGGTCCAGGAGGTAAGGGCAGTAATTCACACATGTGATCTGATAAGGTAGGTATACCCCAACATTTTCACAGGGAGGAGGATTCACTCCAGGTTTGTATCACAAAGTATATGCCACTCACACAGAAAGCTTTGCAAGTGACAGGAATCACTTCCAAGCGACACACCAGGAACAGACCTGATTTAGATTTTAAAGGGCTCACTCTGGCTGCAGTGTGCAGAATTGCCTATAAAAGAGCAGGAATGGAAGTAAGAAAACTGGTTACGAGGCATAACTAGATGATATGATATTGAGCTGGGCCAGCAATGCAGTGCCAGACTTGATAAGAGATGGTCAGATTCTGGACCCATTTTGAAGGCTTTATAGAAGAGTCTAAGGCTGAGTGTTTGGCATGAACATGTGAATGGCAGTGCTATCATGGAGGAGAACAAAGTGGGAGAACTCATTTGGGGGGCTGAATCCACTGCTTCTGTGGTGCTGGGGTCAGGAAAGGAAAGAGGATGCAGCCAAGGAGACTGAGGAGAAGTGGCCAATGTTGAAGGAGACCAGGAAATTATTTTCTGGAAACCAAAGGAAAAATAGGCACTTAAAAAGGAGGGAGTGCCAGGCACAGTGGTGCACACCTGTAATCCCAGTGACTCAAGAGGCTGAGGCAGGAGGATCACAAGTTCAAGACCAGCCTCAGCAATTTAGTGAAGCCCTGCCTCAAAATTAAAAATGAATAAATAAATAAATAACAAGGGCTGGGGATGTGACTCAGTGGTAAAACACCCCTGGGTTAAATCCTCAGTACCAAAAAATAATAATAATTAATAATACAAAACAGGAGGAGGGAGTGATGAACTGTTCCAAAGATTGCCACAAGATTAAATGAGGCTTAGGGTTTCCACTAGATTGGGCTCCTCTCCTACATGTTCCTCCTGTTTGATAAAATAGGTTCATCCCTGTGGCACCTAGAGCCCAAGACCTTCTCCAGTTTAGGGTGACTGCTTTTTGCCTATCAAATATTTTTTCTTCTTTTTCCTTATAGAGTCCCAGTTATCCAGGATGGCCATGTATCTATTGCCTCTAAATCTAGAAAGAATCATATGGCACAGGTCTAGCCAGTGAGAGGTACACAGAAGCAAAAATTTGAAACATTCTTTACAAGGGACTAACTCAGCGGTCATGAGTGCCCATTTCCCTTAGTTTATTGCCTCTTCCCACCTGAAACCTGGATGCGATGGCTAGCTACTCATCCTGACACCAGAAAGACTCTGGATGCACCCTAAAGAAGGCAGATCAGGAAGCCAGGAGGTGCTTGGATTACCCAGAGATGTTATGGCATCTCCATGTTGGTCGTAGATTTGTCTTTTGATTTCTTTTTTCATAGGGAAAATGCAGACTTCCCTAATTTGTTTAAACACTATGATACATTTGTTTTCCGTTTTATGACAACAGACCCCTAACCCTAAGTGATATGCTGGTACATTCTTCACCCGTGGGTCCCCTTGCCAGGCAGCTCCCACCATCCTACACAATGGAAGTCAGTCAGGGCTGGAGACAGCAGGCCGTGATTCCACCACCTCTCAGCTAGTCCTGCATATCTGTGTGTCTTTGGTGAAGTTGCTTGAGAAATGTTTAAACTTTGCTTTCTTTGTCTGCAAAATGGGTATATTAGAAGAGTCCATCTTCCTTTATACAAATTTTCTTCAAAATTCAGTTTTTTCTTAGTTTTATCAGTAAATTTGTCTGGTTATGCTGCTTGAATTAAATGTGAATGTAGTACATCTCTGGGGCCTAGACTGGATTAATAATGTAGGAAATAATCCATGAACTACAATAAAATCAAGATTCTAAATGATATAAACCGAGATACTAAATAGAAAGCTTCGTGCCTTTTAGTGACTGCCTGGTAAAGCAAACACAAGAGCAAAACTTTCAGTTGTAAATGAACAATACTAGGCTTGACACATTTAAAAGCCTCGATTTGAGTTACACAGTGAGAAAACTTTGTCAAAGGTCTCAGTGATTTGTACAGGTGTGGGTTTACAGGAAAAAAGAAATTAGCAATAACTGCTAGAAATGTTGATGGAACCCACCAACCCGCAGAGGGAAGGCAGGATCATGGGGGTCAACCTCAATGGGTATTGGCTTCCCTGCTCAAGACTAATGTTTCAGGTTAATAGGGCTAACTGTGTGTGTGTGTGTGTGTGTGTGTGATTGTGTGATTGTGTGTGTGTGTGATTGTGTGTGTGTGTGTGTGTGTGTTGGGGGGGGTGTCAAACAAGAAAAAGTAGAAGGAGGAAAAAAGAATGACTCTCAAGTGTCACCCACAAACACTAAAGTTACGACATGCCAGCACAGAATGTGCTATTTCCAAGTCAGTGTTTTCCTTGGTGGAAACCCTCCAAAGCTATCTGAGACACAGAGAAAGGAACAGTCCCAGCCCAAGGGCAGAATTGCTTATGTCAGAATCAATGCTTATATTGGCATAACCTAGGACAAAATTCAGCCTTTCCATTCCAACTTCATAATTACCTTGTGGGGCAGGTTGGGCAGGTCCAGGGCTATTACCACATTCAGACCTATCACTCTTACACTGTGGAAGAGCAGCCTGCAAGAGAAGTTTCCTGTAGCTGCACTCTTCAAGCTGGGTGGCAGCTGCAGTGGAGTCACTATATAGGGGCCCAGATCCTGTTCTCTAGAGCTGAGCTGACCCAGCTTTGTTATATTCTGAGCAAGATCCTCTTCTCTACTTGCATCTGTGGAAATACACTGTCCAGATTATGAAGGATTACTGAGCTGAAGGCAATTAAGAAACAGATACAGAAGAGTTCTCTGCCCTCCCTCTACAAAGCAGGACACATATTTACAAAGACAATAGTTATCCCCCACCCCGACTTCTCCACCAGGGAGAACTAAGTTTAAATCACTGGAGACAGCCCTAGGCCCTCATCAGCCTGCTGATGCTACCAGAAGAATTTACATGAACAAACTTAACTGACTACCCTTCAGCTACCATTTTTTTGTCTTCCCCAAAGTCATCACCATAGAGACTCAAGGTCCTTTTCCTTTGTTTTTTCCACTGTTCTTTGTTGAAGATGCTATCTGAACTGGGATGTGAAGCCACCACTTTGGGGATTGTTCATTGTACATTATCACATACACATGAAATATATGTGTTAATAAACTTCTGCCTATTTTTCTCTTATTAATCTGTCTTTTGCAGTAGGGATCTATTCCAACTAAGAACCTATTGGGAACTATTATGTTTCTCCTACAGCTCAAATGTTTCATTTTTTTTAAAAATGATGTTTTTGTACCCTATTGGGCTTGTTCTTATCATCAGCACAAGAATAGTGGTCTCTTAAATCGTGTCTACATTTGGTAAAGAAAAGCCATCTGGTAATCCCAAGAAAGATTATAGGGTCCCTGGGGCCAGGGAGCTCACAGGTATGCTCTGTACAATTGATGGCAGGGAGCTGGTGTTAAGTTTTTGTGTTCCTTGTCCAGAGCTGTTTTCACTGGACAAAAGGAGGCCCCAGGAGGCAATGTCTTATCTCAAAGTCATGACCATACTATGCTAAAAGGACTTCAGATAATGTAATAAGTAGATGGAATAGATATTCAAAGATCACAGAGAACTGCCCAACCCCACAGAACTGATGGGACACACTACCCCAAATGTGGCATCTTGGCATTTAAGAAAACAGAAGAAGCCAGAAGGTCACCTCTCATCTTCTCCCCTACCCTTCATGAATCATAGGAAGAATTTTCTGATCAGCTCCAGAAGCAAATAATAAGTTCCTCATGTGATAGTTGTTTCCCTATAGCTGGGGGAAAGAAACTGAACCCACAGAGATGCAGAGATATGAAAAGGTGAGCGCCTGAGAGGTTTTCCAGTCCTGATAGGAGCTAGAACTTAACAACTGAAAAAGGGCTCTGATTCTTTATTTAAGGGGAGTACATTAAAGGCAGGGATAAGATTTCAGTGGGAGGAATCTTGATTTGGTACTTGCTTCTCAGTGTGGCAAGGGTCTTGCAGTAAACAGGTTGACTGGCATTTTTGGCAAGCTACACCCATCTCAGAGAGGCTGTGTGGCTGCAGGGGATCACCCCATCTCTGGTGCTGTGCTGAATTTGAGATGGAGCTAGGCAGGATGCCACAAATGACATTCTCAAACCAGCAGGGTTCCTACTGGGGGTTCCTGATACCCAGCTTTTCTGCCTAATGGCTTCATCACTTTATTTCACACATAGTACACAGATGGCTTCTCACACTCCCTCATCAAACCTACTGCAGGCAGAGCATCCCTGGTCTAAAAAGACAAAATCTGAAATGCTCCAAAATCAGAAACTTGTTGAGCATCAACATGACACCACAAATGGAAAATTCTATACCACAAAATTGTTTAATGCACTAAATTATTTAGAGTATTATAATAAAAATCACCTTCAGGTTATGCAGGCAAGGTGTACATATGAAACGTAAGTGAATTTTGTGTTTATACTTGCGTCTCATTCCAAAGATAGTTCATTATGTAAATATTCCAAAATCCAAACTAATTTTAAATATAAAATTCTGTTTCCAAGTATTTTAGATAAGGGATATTCCACCTATTTAGATTTCTTTGTGTCTTCATTTCCTGATGAAGGCTCCCATGTCGAATAAACCTTACATTAAATAAATTTGTGCACTTTTCTCTTGTTAATCGACCTTGTGTTATAGGGGCCTTAGCAATGAACCCAGTATGGGTAAAGAAAAAGATATCTACCCTCCCCTATAGAACCTTGGGACTGGTGTCATCTAGTTTGAAATCTGCTCTGGCTGCTGCTGCTATCTTCCTTGTGCTTGTTCATTAGGTTTAAGGTACTAGAGACAACAGGAAAGAGGAGAGAAATGACCCCAGGGGAGAACAAGGTGGCAATGTTACAGAACCACCTCAATAAAACATAACTGCCTGGTGGTTCTCCTTCTTCAACCTTTTGCCCATCTCCTAAATGAGAATTCTTTGATTCATCCATTCAACTAATACAAATTCACTAGAGCACCTACTATACACAAAACACAGTACTCGATTTGGGGAGATAGAGCGAGCAAGACATATAAGGCACTTGTCTTCAAAAGAGGTAATAAAAAATAACCATTGTAGTAAAGTTGAATCTAGATGGGATATCAAGGAAAACCTGAGACATGAAGACCACACCAGCCAATGCAATAACTGGAAAAGAAACTTCCAGATTTAAGGAATAGTAAGTGTAAGCAATCTGAGGTGGGAGAGAGCCATGTTTGTGAAGGGATAGAAAGGATACCAGTGTGGCCGGCGTGCATCGAAAATGAAGATGAAGAAGTGGGAAAGACTCAAGTAGGCAGGAACCCGTTCACAGTGGGCACTGCCTTGTTGGTTTAATGAGAGGCCACTGAAAGATCCATTGCAGGACCATGGTTCTATATAAGTTAGAGGGACAAGACCACAGGGCAGTCATGGGAGAACACATTATGTGCTGGGGCGAGAGGGAGGAGAGTAGAGAATGACTGTGGGAAACTGGGGAATTCCTCCCTCAGCCTCCTTCTGCAGTTTCAAAAGCTAAGGAGAAAGAACCACAGCTTGGGGAAGCATATTTATTCCATCCCCACCCAGATTCCAAAGATCTCAATGGCATTTGGTTTTCCCTAGTGACCACTGTGTCTTTCCTGCTGGGGGTATCTGACCACATTCTTCTCATTGCTTAATGTCCACCTAGCAACAGCTGCTCCTGTCTGGACATTCATGTTTCCCCTCTCCTCTCATTGCTGCTACTCACTATCCATCCAGAGATAGATCGAATTTTTGAGTGTTTTGGGTGCTCCTGCCTTTAGTTCTCTGAGCTCCAATAAATCCACTTTCCACTTACTTCTAACAACCAACTCTGGAGTTACCTCAATAACTGCCACGTTTCCCTCACATAGTCCCATCCTGTTCTCAAATCACTGTGATTCTGACCCTAGACTGTGGATCTGACAGAGTCCATTATCCTTGCTAATGACCGTTTATAGAAAGTTTTTCTAGTACTTGAACATCAACTTTTTCCTTGTGACCCCCTACTTGGTTTGTTCCTCCCCATTTCTGCAACCAAAGAATCTACAGCCAGCCCCAAATGCTTACAATTCCTTGATTCCCTGTGAGAAAGACTTGGGGACTTCTGTAGACACACCTTTTGGCCAGCTTAGTCACTCTACCTCCAGAATCTTACCCTCCAATCTCAAGTTGCTTTTGGCTTTTCTCCTAAGAGTCTGACAATGTCCCCATACAAACTGGACTCATAGCTGGCCCTGATATTCCAGAACTGCCAAGAGAAACATTAAAACAAGGTCTAGCTATGACCTTCATTTCACACATATAAAAATTACAGGTGAGAACCTATGGATTGCAAAATCAGCCTCATTTCTTCATAATTATTTTTCAAATACCACTAATTACTTTTAAGATTTCAACTTAAGAACAAATCATTACTCAATCAGCTGCAGAAATGAATGGTAGATGGTACCACATCTGGGTCACCAACACAACTTCTCTAACTTGAATGATGAGATTTCTGCTCTGTCTGTTCTCCCTCTGGCTCTCTGAACATCCTAGTCTTGGAAGTACTGCGATTGGAGCAAACACTCGGTCAAGAGATTGCTTCCATGCTGTCTGCTCTCTCTGTGGGTATTATCAGCTAAATCATATCAGCAAATTTCTTCCTCACTATTTGGAAGAGTCTAACTAATAATATAACTTAAAAGAAACAGATTCCATAGAAACAAGCATGACTATCTTGCTGTTCACAAGGGAAGCCAAATGATGGATAGATTTCCCTGGATGTGGGAAGAGAAGGAATATTATCTTTCCCCAAAGTTAGACTCTTCTATAGAAAGTAAGGGAAAGTAGATTTTCCAGGCTCATGGTTTTCTACTTCTGTTTTCGGAAGAGTTGAAGAAGACTAAGTCTATGGTTTTATAATTGAAGGGAATATGAGAGAATTGGGAACAAAAAAGTGGATGCAGAACATGAAAAGCATAAAATTAAAACAAATTAAAAAACCACGGAAAAAGCATGAAATCACTTTTGCCATAAGAAAGTGGATGCATTAAGTGTTTCAGCTACTGCCTGTATATGATGTTGTTGTACAAATGGTGTTGGGAGTCACCTTGTTCTCTTCACATCTGGGTCACCAAAGAGCTGTCTGTGAATGACAGAATGGTACAGGAAGGCAGTATGGAAAGGGCAATGGGCCAAGAGTAAGAAGATGTGGATTTTGTACCATCTGATGATAAGGGTATTCCCTATGGAAAACAAAGACCAGGATCTGAGTGGTATTCTAATATTAACTAATTAACACAATTAGTACTGGGACTCCCTGGAAGATAAGTTCCACTGATGCCTTGGTGATACACAGATGACTACACCTGATCTTGTTCAGTGGTAACCTCTTGTTAGGACATAACCTTTTCTTAGGAAACATCCAGTCTACTCACAAGTATGCCTGATACTACATCCAGGTGGAAAGAGTAAAACACTCAGTGGGCCACCTTTGCCCACTCTCACCTATTATGTTAATACTTACTAAGGCACTTGGGTTTCATTCTATGATACATCAGTTTTCCTCTGTAACGTTGAAGTGCTCACCTCTAACCTAATCTTAAGGAATGTAGAATGACTATTGAATGAAAAGCAATTGCTGATTTTGCAATCCATAGGTTCTCACCTGTGATTTTTATATGTATGAAATGAAGGTCATAGCTAGATCTTGTTTTCATGTCTCTCTTGGTAGTTCTGGAATATCAGGGCCAGCTATGAGTCCAATTTTTATAGGGACATTGTCAGACTCTTAGGAGAAGTATTAAATGTATTAAAGTATTAAGTAAAATAAAATTAAAGTATTAAAATGAAAATTATAGGTTTGGTTCATCTAAAACTTCCTAATTGAAAATTGCAGTTGAGATTCAGTATTAATGTAAAGAATAGCTGGTGTTTTACAAATAGTTGTCAATGGTAATTGTAATGTAATTAATACTTAGAGCATCATGCAAGAAAATGGGCATAGTCTTGATAATACCTGCTCTGGGTCCCTCATAAATTACAATTGCTTTCCAGAAAATCAAGCACTGGGAAGGACCTATGTTGGTACCATGGAAAAGGGAGTTAGGAGTTTGTTTAGATTTAAAATTCTAAGACACCCAGCTCTAGGTCACACTCTAGGTCTAGACCATACACTCAAGAGACCCCTTTAACATCTCTTCAATTCCAACTCAACTTTAAGAGGCATTTTTAATGGTCAAAAAGAAGTATTGCAAGTAACTACTGCTTTATGACCCATATTTCTAACACATTTCCCATATAAAAAGAAGTTGAGTTTCTGTTTCCATAATTGGGCTGCCAACTCAACCAAACCACAGGTATGACGTATAGCCGCTCAAACCTTCTGGATACCTGTAACCCAGGAATGGCCTGGAGCAAGAAAACCTAGAAATTATAGTTCTTCACCATTAGACTCTGAGGCCCTAACAACCATAGAGTGGACTGTACCCTGAGGTGGACCAGAAGTGAGTCAGAACTGGATCAGCTTTTAAGAGTGGGTTCCAGTCTAGCTGGTCAGTTACCCCATTTCTAAACACTCTGAGCTACAACCTGGGCAGTGAAAGCAACAGCAACATATTTCTTAGTTATAAATTTGAGTAGTAACTTTAGTATATAGCTAGTAGTGACTTTATTGATAACTTTATTATATAGACTAACTAAATTAACTAAAGTGACTAGCTAAGTAAAAGTGAGCAAATCATTTCACTTCCAGGAACTGAGTTATAGCATTTATAAGATAAAAGTCTTGAATGCAGTGACAACTAGTAAACTATAAAATTCTATTCAGGTTTATGACAAGAAACATCAACTTTATATAATTTAGGGAGTAAGTATTAAAATGAAAATTCTAGGTTTGTTCATCTGAAGCTCTCTAAGGTATTTTTAAAAATTATTCCATTAAGTCAATCTTGGGAGTTAAAAGATGCTTAACTGATAGAATCCTGGATTTCATTAATAATAGGTTATAAACTTCATTAAAACACCTATACTTCATTAAAACCCCTAATATTTTTAGTCTAAGATAGAATAAAATTTCAGTTTTAGATGAAAATGTTTAGATTGTAATTATTTTGAATAGTACTTGACATTCCCTGACAATGATGATTTTATGAAATATTGTATTGACTGTCTACATGTAGATTTCATCTTAAATTGACTCTTTTATTATGTGGGCTCAATGAGGGTATAAAAGATATCTTTTATTTCTTTTTAAGTTCCAATAACACCTAACTCTGTACTCTAAATATAGTCAGCATTCAATAATCTAATTATTGACTCAATCTAGGCAGTCAGGGGGGAAGGACATTGCTACTGGTGTGGACATTCCCCTGATTAAACGCCACTTTTGCCTTGCTAGCTAATCAGTCAGCAAACTAACCATAGAACATGCTTCATCTTCCCCTTTAAAGAAGGTCACGGCCGAGAATGAGATCCAGAGTGATCCTATTAGGAAGATTTTATGTGTACTCTATCAGGGAAGATAAAAGGTCCAGGTGCCTCCCACATTTCCCTGTGGGCTATCCTTGAAGTTTTGACATTTCTAGAGCGGTCCCAACACCCCACACTCTCACTGTCAATGCCTGATTATATTCTAAAAGGCAACTGTTATTTGTTATATTAGGGTTCTTGGAAGAGAGCCGGGAGAGTAGGGAGGAAAGGAGGGTGAGGATGAAAGAGAGAGAGAGAGAGAGAGAGAGAGAGAGAGAGAGAGAGAGAGACTGATTTTAAGGAAATATCACAGGATAGTTGTTGTTGGTAAACCCAAAATCTGCAGGGCAGGCTGACAGGCCCAAGACCTGAGGACTCAGGTGACTTTGGTCATTTCTCTTAAGGCTTTCAATTGCCTGGAGGAGGCCCCCACACACGGTAGAAGGTGATGTGCTTGATTCAAAGTTCTACTAGTTTAAATACTAATCCTACCTAATTTCTAATTCCTTCAAAACAACATTTAGACTCATGTTTGCCCAAAACATCTGGGCGCTAAAACTTAGGCAATTGTGACACATAAAAAATTATCGCACATATCAAAGCAGAAAAAAAGGATTTTGACAATTCTAGGTAACTTTTGCAAGTTCTTGTTTCGTTATTGTAAATAGTACTCAAATAACAAACAGTGCTCATGTTTATGATTTTTCTAATTTGAAAGAAAAACACTTTTTTTTTCATCTTTTTCTGCATCTTCTCACTGAATCTTGCTTTGAAATTTGCTCCATGATTATTATATGTTGGTCGTCAGGCTATACAGAAATAAAAAACGCATGACCCAAAAAGTATTGCTTCCAACATCAAGGGGTAAGAAGAGAACAGCGTGCAAACCTTTGTGGTGCTAGGGGATTTCTGCTTTGAGTCTCCCTAGGACAACAGAGAAAGAAAGTTTAGTAAGTAAATTGGCACATTGGTGTTACCTACATGCATAGACCTGTTGGTTTTCTCCAGGTGGTACACTTCTTCTCACTGTACAATGATTAGAAATTTGATTTCCCCTGGAGCTGAGTCTCGGGGCATAAGTCCAAGAAAGTTTTGTAAACTCATCATTCCCCTCCCCCGATATACACGCAGCTAAATACATTTAGTCTCTCAGTTGCCCAAGGAGATAAAATTGCCTCAATGGCATCTTCTCTTTTTGTCTGTTTGCAACTTTACAAAAATCTCCTCCAGTTTTATATTCATTAGACTCCACACTGTTAAATAGGCCTCAGAGTTACATCTGTAGTTGATGGAGCTACATCTTAGGGACAGAGCAGACAAGTGTGCTGGCCTGTCACTGAGACCAAGACAAAACCTCCTTTCTCCTAGTAGCCTGGAAATAAGATTCTGTCGACCCGTCACTGGTTGTTTTTAGAGCTAGTGAGGCATTGAACTCACCTCAAGTTTAAGCCTTCATCCTCTAGGTGCTGCTGAGAAACCACTGCCAAGAGGAAGTGAATTCTAGGAACTGGTGTATCCACAAACATAACCCCTTGAATTTGAGCTTTTGTTCACTAAAGGTCCTGGCAGGCTTTCTGTCTCCTCAGTGACATTAGTACACAGAGCGGGAAGAGAAGCTGGGGTGATAAAAAGGAAGATGGGACAAGACCTGGAACTTTCAGAGATAAACCTCAGGTAGCACCTTTTGCTTCTTAGATCTGAACTTTTTTTATTTTGTTTTGTTTTCTAGATCCCCTCAAGGGAGTAAAGAGAGCTACCATGAATTCTTCCCCTTCCAGAGCTGAGACCATTCTATTCTGTTTTAACTCAAAAGCCTCCCAGTTCTCTTTCCATTTTCCCCCTTAGTTCCCAGGCACTAGCCCTAATCTGGTGAGAACACAGAGGTGGAAAAACCTACATTTTACCCAAAATGTCAAGGGCTGTGTCTTTTCAATGGTGCCAGACATGCCTGTAATTGATTTCTAATGTGCTGGGGGAAGCAAGCAGACCTGTGTTTCTCAATTATTCTCCTCACATGCTTAAAATTCTAGTGTACCATTAGATCCCGGAATGTTTCAGAGAGTTCCACAGAAAATGGAATTATTAAAAAGCAAAGCCTGAGGCAGATACTATTTAATAAAGTTACAAAACAGCTTCAGATTCTGCAAGTGAAAGAAAAATGGTTAGTGTAAGACCTATTCTGCTTTTTAAAATGGTTCTCACACATTCTTTATATATTCTGAAATTAAACGTTTTATTCCATTTAGATGACTTCTGCATATTAACAAGTTTGGAGTGTGACTCCAGGGCAAATTTTGTGCTTCTTTTTCTATGTTTTGTTCTCCCAGTTCTTCAGAGGGATTACGTTAGCTCAAGTCTTTTAAAAAAAATTACTGCCTGAAGAAATTTAAGTCTCTCCTATTCTTTAGTAGGCAAATAAGATCAGTTTCATCTCTCCCCATAGGCATATCTCATGGAAATTATAGTCAAAGGATGTCGCAAGAGCCTTGAATCAGAGGAAGAGGACTTTGGATGATGCAAATATTTGCCAACATCAGGCTGTGACAACAGATATCCACAGCAGGGTCATCCAGATGCCAGTTGGAGCTAGGTGGTGGTATTCCCCTCATACTTCCTCCAGGGCAGGATATGCGGTTTTAAGGTAGAATTAAAATTATTTTGGTTTGCAAATATTTCAGAATAGTGGAGTATCTCGAGAATAAAAGTAATTTTGCAAAGCCACTGTGAGTAGGATTGGGTTGCTGTACAAGTACTTTTCACTAGTCTGGAATAAGCTTAACTCCAAAATTCTGTTCTATATTGATGCAGGAGGCAGCATTTGAGTAGGCCAGAGGGAAATTCTTACAGGTGGTATTCTATGAACATCAGGTTAAATCACAGGAGGAAAAAAAGATGAACCGGAAGGGGAAAGAGTAGAATTGGAAGATGTAAATGGTGGGGGGCAGGTAAGAGGAGAAACAATATTTTTAAAAAGAATCTGTTTTTGTTGGAGATATAAATTGCTTCAAAAAACTACTTCCATGATCACAGGTTCCTGGGAGCAAGTTAAATGATACTAGTGTCTAAGTTGAGAAACGAGCAATGCATCCTAATCCTAGGTCAATCTAACAGTAGTGCCTTAGGTAGTTGCTGACTTTCTGTGTATTTTTAACCCACAATCCCCAAAAAACTAACATTTGCAAAGTAAAATGGAAATGAAAATCAAGACTTTTTAGCTAGCCACGACGGTATCTAACCAAAATTACTAGTCTTTTTTCCTTCAGCTGTACTCTTTTTTCTTTTCATTTTTATTTATTTATTGCCATTAGTTATGATAATTACTCATTTATTTCTCTTAGTAAGGCCAATGCTTGATTTCAGATTGAAGTCAGTCCCAAAAGCAAACCAAACACATGTAACTTCACAGAATATATTATGTCAAAAAAATCATCTATAAATTTCTTCAGGTTTAAGCAGTTTTGTCAAGGGGTTAAGAAACAAATTACATTATGTGCTAGGTTATAATGCATGGTCTGATTTGGTTTTGTCCAATTTTCTTGGTAGGTATTGCTTATCTCATTTCACACATAAAGAAATATTTTGGAGGGTGTAATTGCCTGTATTCTTTTTGACAAATGCTGGAATGGTGATTTATTCCTATATCTGTCTGATTTGAACTTTCTTGCATTAGTTCGTGTTTTTTTTTTTTTTTCCTGGTACTGGGGATTGAACTCAGGGGTAATTGATCACTGAGCCACATCCCCAGCCCTATTTTGTATTTTATTCAGAGACAGGGTCTCACTGAGTTGCTTAGTACATTGCCTTTGCTGAGGCTGTCTTTGAACTCATGATCCTCCTGCCTCAGCCTCCTGAGCTGCTGGGATTAGAGGCGGGTGCCACCATGCCTGGCCATTAGCTCTTAATATATTTTCCAATGTAGGGGAAAGTATTCTTTGAAGAATCAATTCAGGAACCTCCATAAAAAGATGCAATAACTTCTGATAAATTTGCTCTTGAAATACATATATTATATGATTAACAAGATAGACTTAGTAATATGTGACCTGAGCAAGTCATCAACCTTCATGTGCCTATTTCCTGATCTGTAACATTAGGTTAATGTAGTAACCTTACAGCGGCAAACAGCAGTGAAACAATAGAGAATCCAGAGACATCACCCACATCTGCTCACCTGATTTATAACAAAGTGTTATTGTTGTGCAGCAGGAAAGGATAATCACTTAAATAAACAGGCCTCAGTTAACTGAGTACCCATGTGGAAAGATACCAATGTTAATCTTCAGTTCACATCTTTCCTAAAATTCTATTCCAAATGTACTGAGGACTTACATGTGAAATAGAAAGCAATACAATGCTTAGAATTACAGGAGAACAACTTCATTACCTTAGAATAGACAAGTATTTCTTAAACTAAAAAGGAAAATGCTATAATGCAGGAAAAAAAATAGGACTACAAGAAAAATAAGACTGTAAGCTTAAGCTCATGAAGAGAATTATTAAAAGTGAATAGTCAATCCATAGAAAAGGATTTTTCCAACACATATATAATTGATGCTAATCCAAAATATTGAATACCCCCAAAATCCATTTAAGACAGATTGTTATGAAGGTTAAATAAATTAATACAGGTTTACAGTAGAATTTAGCATAGAATGTTGCATAAACTTGATATATGCTAGTATGTGTAGCAGTTATCAGAACAAATGTCCCAGACCCTACTGTTTGGAATTTCTGTCTTTTTCCAGTCAATGTGTCTCAGGTTTGGGGTTTGGAAAATATGGTAACCATAGTAATGGAGGCACCAGGAACTATATCTCTAGAATTCAAAATATGTGATTTAACAATAGGTAGAGTCATCTTTATTTTCCCAATATTGCAGTATTTGCTGCTCTTTTCTACTGCTGTGTGCTGACTGGAAAGTGTAAATGAAGGAGTGATATTACAACCTGAGTTAGCTCAGAGGGCAAAGTGTGAGGGTCTTGTGCCTCCTTCCTCCCTGTCCCCTCTCCACGGAAATCACCACCATTTCACAGATCTCTGGGTTCTGGAGGGCTGCCAGGACCCCAGAGCCTGTCATCCAGGGTCCTGGGCTCAGGGACTCTGTCCTGAGTCCTCACATCCTCACCCTCAAGCCAGTCTGGAGCTGATTCCTTCCAAGGGGCCTAGAGTCCCTAAAAGCTTCATAGTCACCAAAGGTCTTCATCCTCATCATCACTACCTTCTACCCCCAGTGCTGCCTAAACTGGAGTCTCTTCCAGTTCCATGTGAAAACGCTTCCAGGACTCTGTCCTCTTGGGCTCCTGATTACTCCTCCTCTTCAGCTACCTACTCTCATGGCCCTCTTTACACTTTGTCATAATCTGAGGAGCAATTGCTCCTTATAAGCAATAAATTCAAACACCCAACTCTCTATGCACAAACCATGTTCTTTCAGTTCTCTTTTTTCTATTCTAATGACACTGGTTCTTTAACTTGAGCAAAGCCACTGTCTCCTGAACACCTTCACTTCCAGTTTCAGTTTAGGAATGAATTGTGTGCCTCAAAATTTCATGTTAAAGCTCTAATCCCCAGTACTTCGGGAATATGACCATTTGTAAAGAGGTAAATTAAGATAAACTAAGGACACATGGCAGGTCCTAATCCAATATGACTAGTGTCCTTATAAGAAGAGGAGAGCAGAATGCAGCACACATGTGCACAGAGAAAAAGACTACTGCAGTGAGTGACTGTTACATAAAGACAGGGTGGCTTAAATAACAGCAATATATCTTCTTATTCTAGAAGTTGGAGGTTCAAGATCAGTCTCTCAGTAGCTTTAGGCCTCTCTCTTTGGCTGGCAGATGGCCATTTTCTCACTGTGTCCTCGTGTAGTCTTTACAGTTTAATTTCCATTTAAAAAGAAAAAAAGATACGTTATTTAATTACCACATGAGAATCACCCTGCTATTTTGTCCCACAAATTTTAGTACTTTACAGGTGGTGAAAAAGTAGTACATATTAAATAAGAAAATGTAAGAAAGTTAAATTTTTTTTGGCTTTTTGGATTTTTTTTTCAGATTGTTTCTACAATGATTATAATACCTAGAAAGAACATTTGCTCATTCATGAAAATCTGAAAGTAGCTAAGAGAAATAATTTGCAAGTCCTCCACAAATGTTGGTTTGATAGTCCTTCCATTATTGTTTTTTGGTAACAAATTAAAATTTTTAAAAGCATCACCTCAATATTTATGAAAAACGCATCAAGCATGCTCCTGTTTGAACTTTCCAACAAGGTTCCTGGGGAGGTGAATAATGCTGGCATACAGCAGAACCCCTGCTAAACTAACTCAGTCCAAGAGTGTGGTCTAACATATATTCTTAGGGCTTCTTTATATTCCTATTACTGTTGTTTTTCTTTTCTAGCTCACAGCAAAAAGAACTTCATGATTCCTTTCCCATAGTTGGCATCCTCTACAGGTGAGCCACCTGGCTTATCTGAAGATGCAACCTCCTAGCTAGGGATGATAGCATCCTAGGCAGTTAGTTCAATGGCTCCTTATAGGCTTCAATATCACTGATTTGCACTTAAGCACTAGCACCTTGTATAAGTAATCCCTTTCTATGTTTCCCCTTTACTCAAGATCCTGCTTGACCTCTAATCTGTCTTTTATCTTGTACGTACAATACTGTCTGGTTCCTTTCAGGCTATATGTCCTTCCTCTAAGCCCATCTATAATCTTTTGCATTCTGGGGAAAAGTAAATACATAGACCCACACACTATAAAAGCTTGACCTCCCACCTTGGTAAATATGCCATTATAATGAACAAGGCAGCCAAGTTTAAATTTAGAATTCTTGGACTCCTCAGAGTTGCATCTGAATCTGGCCACATGGGAAGAACTGCTCATACCAGCTTCAGAGCAAGGCCCAATCCTTTCTTTTTCTACCATATTCTATACATATCCCCAAAAGGTCATGCACATGCATATGTAGCCAGCCCTCACACCAGTGCCACTTGACCACTTAAGGCATGGACAGGCTCTGAAAACAAACTTGAAACCATTTGGGGGAGAAATTCCAGGGTTCCAGGTTCCTATAGAAGGATGACTTGATAGGATTTGCGCCTTCTCCAAGTTTTCCTTTGATCAGCATCATAAGTGTGTCAATTTTATTAGTCTTTTCAAAGAATCAGATTTATTGGTCATATGTTGTATCTGTGTTATTTCTTTAAAGTATTTATTTTCATTCTTTTGCTTTTTAGATTTATTTTTAGAATTTCATGCTAATCCTGTACCACCTCGTTAGTTCTGTTCTTTGCATTATTCTTAGTATAAGTTGATCTAGTAACTATAATATATATTTTTAAATGTATCTCAACATTCTTATAGTTATTATTTAATTTCTTCAGATAAAATATGTAAACCTTACAACAATACAGTTTAATTTATCTCTGTCATCTTCTTTTTTGCTATTTGTCATATATATCTGTAAAAATCCAAAATTACAGAGCAATAATTTTTATTTAAGCCCTCATATATCTTTTAAATGCATTAAAGTATATGATACATATGTATATGTATATGATACATATGTATATGTAGGTATATACAAATTCTTTCTAGTGAGAATTTAGAGAATTTAAAAATCTCTCGTTAAAAGTCATACAATATTTTTCGTACTGAGAGAAAAATAATTTTCCATGGTGAAAGTGGAAACTAAAAATAAAAACTGAAAAGCATATAGTAAGTTCTAAAAATCTATTCAAGACTTTAAATAATATGTTCACTACTATTTTGTGGTTTGTGACTCAGGAAATCAAGTGATACAATCCAATATACTGTACTAATTAATTTGTATGTTACTTTCATCTATATACTTACCATTTCTAATGTTCTTCATTTCTTCCTGTAATTCAGCTTGCAATCTGGTATAGTATTCCTGAAGGTAACACAGAGCTTCCTTCATGATTTTTCTAGTGTATATCTAATGAAAGTGAATTATCTGCAGTTTTTATTTTTCTGGGTCCTTTTTAAAATTTGAACTTTTTAAAAGATAGCTTCACTAGACACAGGTTGACAGTTCCTTTCAGCATTTTGAAAATGAGACCCTGTCTTCTGGACATCACTACTTTTGTTAACAAAGTCAATTATGAATCTATTGTTGTTCCCCTGTATGTAATGTGTCCTTTTTCTTTGGTTGCTTTCAATATTTTTATCTTCATTTATGGCTTTGCAGTTTGACTATGATACATCTAGGTGTGCTTTTCTCTGCATGAATCCTTTTTGAGTTTCCTTAGCTTCTTAGGTCTATAATTATTCCAACTTCTTTAAGTACAGACTCTTTTCATTATACTAGAAGCTCTTTCATGTCCCTTCGCAGTCATTATTCCTTTGGCACAAACTTCTGGTTAAACTTCCTGTTTTGTGAGACCCGGATCTTTAAATTTTGTCTTTTTCATCTTCAAAAGTACTGAGACCAAACTTTAAGACATTCTGAAATAATGAGTTTTCAATGGCAAGACCAACTCCAGTGTTCTACTAATCTCTGACTTCTCATTTTCCCTCAGATTTTGGGGCCTTGTGATGATTTAATATACCATTAGCTGATTTTAAGAGGAAAAGTTCAGGATTTAAAAATATTTTTTTAAAAACTTAACTCTATTTTTTCAAGAAATTAGTTATTTTCAGCATAAAGATTTCACCAAATTAAGTAGCCCTACATATTACCAGGAACATAAGTCTCTAATTTTAAATAGGTTCAAAATGCTTTTGATTACTAAATAAGAACCCATATTTAGGGATGGGGATATAGCTTAGTTAGTAGAGTGCTTCCCTTGCATGCACAAGGCCCTGGGTTCAATCCCCAGAACCACAGAAAAAAGAACCCATATTTACTAGAGAACACTTACAAAAAAGACACATATTCTTTCTAAAATAATGAGAATCTAGAGAATAAAATAGCTCTGTTTATTAATGGCCGCACAGTGTTGTTTGTATTGGAAAGAAAATGACAATTCTCCATTGTGGAAGTGGAAGCTAAGGAAAACACACAGAAAGTGCTGGAAAACTTCTCAAGTCTTCCAACTGTTCCACTCTATTTTGCAGTTGATGGTTCCAGAAATCAAATGATAACCTTCAATTTCCTGTAGAAATTGATTTGAGAGGTTTTCCTCAAAATAAAATAATAAAAAACCTATTCATTTTTGATGCTCTTTTAGCTTAATGTAAAATAAAAATGACCTGAAGGTACAGCCAATATTTGTGATGGTAATTTGTTTAAGAGATATCTTCATTAATTTTGAAACAAACTGTTATGGAGGAAAACAAAAAAACAGATAAAAATATACCACAAGAAAACTTTCCACCTCTTTGTGCCAAAATTCCACTTAAAAATTATTTTCCAGAGCATTTTGATACTGACAATATAAATATTGTCTATAAGATTAAGTTTAAAAGCTTTATAATCTTAATATATTTAGCTTGTATCTATCTTTATCAAACAAACCAACTTAATTACAAATATTAAAAACCCGGTATTTCCTTATACCAGGTTGCTTTTCTCAGGTAGTATTAAATTCTGGTTAAAATGAATCACAATGTCCACACTAGCTAAAAAGAATGTGCACGATCTTTCAATTAATCTGTAACTACACTGGTCAATGTAGAGAAACAACTGATCCTCTTGTTCCTGGTACAAGATCTCCTTTTAAAAATACCTGGCCATACACAGCCAAGTTCTACAAGACTTTTAAAGAAGAACTAATACCAATACTCTTCAATTTATTTCAGGAAATAGAAAAAAAGGGAGCACTTCTAAACTCATTCTATGAGTCCAATATCACCCTGATTCCAAAACCAGGCAAAGAAACATCAAAGAAAGACAACATCAGATGAATGTCTCTAATTAACATAGATGCAAAAGTTCTCAATAAAATTCTGGCAAATCAAATATCAAAAAGATCATGCACCATGATCAAGTGGGATTCATCCCAGGGATGCAACATACAGAATTCAACATACAGAAATCAATAATGTAATTCATCACATCAATAGACTTAAAGATAAGAACCATATGATCATTTCAACAGATGCAGAAAAAGCATTTGACAAAATACAGCACCCCTTTATGTTCAAAGCACTAGAAAAACTAGGGATATCAGGAACATATCTCAATATCATAAAGGCTATCTATGCAAAACCTTAGGCCAACATCATTCTAAATGGAGAAAAATTGAAGGCATTCCCTCTAAAAACTGGAACAAGGCGGGGATGCCCTCTTTCACCACTTCTATTTAACATAGTTCTTGAAAAACTGGCCAGAGCAATTAGACAGATGAAAGAAATTAAAGGGGTACATATAGGAAAAGAAGAACCCAAATTGACACTATTTGCTGATGATATAATTCTATACCCAGAAGACCCCAAAAAATTCCACCAGAAAACTTCTAGAACTAGTAAATGAATTCAGCAAAGTAGCAGGATATAAAATCAACACCCATAAATCAAATGCATTTCTGTATATCAGTGACAAATCCTCTGAAAGGGAAATGAGAAAAACTACCCCATTTACAATAGCCTCAAAAAAAAAAAAACTTGGGAATCAACTTAATGAAAGAGGTGAAATATCTATATAATGAAAATTACAGAACCATAAAGAAAGAAATCAAAGAAGACCTTAGAAGATGGAAAGATCTACCTTGCTCTTGGATAGGCAGAATTAATATTATCCAAATAACCATACTACCAAAAGCACTATACAGATTTAATGCAATTCCAATCAAAATCCCAATGAAATTCCTCATAGAATTAGAAAAAGCAGTCATGAAATTCATCTGGAAAAATAAGAGACCCAGAATAGCTAAAGTAATCCTTAGCAGGAAGAGAAAAGCAGGTGGCATCACTATACCAGACCTTAAACTATACTACAGAGCAATAGTAACAAAAACAGCATGGTATTGGCATCAAAACAGACTGGTAGACCAATGGTACAGAATAGAGGACACAACTAATCCACAAAATTACAATTATCTTATATTAGATAAAGGTGCCAAGAATATACATTAGAGAAAAGATAGCCTCTTCAACAAATGGTGCTGGGAAAACTGGAAATCCATATGCAACAAAATGAAAGTAAACCCCTATCTCTCACCATGCACAGAACTCAATTCAAAGTGGATCAAGGACCTAGGAATAAAACTGAGACCCTGCTCCTATTAGAAAAAAAAGTAGGACCAAATCTTCATCATGTTGGATTAGGCCCCAACTTCTTTAATAAGACTCCTTTAGCACCAGAATTAAAATCAAGAATTAATAAATAGGATGGACTCAAACTAAAATGTTTCTTCTCAGCAAAAGAAATAATCTGTGAGGTGAATAGAGAGCATATATCTTGGGAGCAAATTTTTACCCCCTCACACTTCAGATAGAGCACTAATCTCTAGGGTATATAAAGAACTCAAAAAGTTAATCACCAAAACCCCCCAAATAACCCAATCAATAAATGGGCCAAGGACCTAAACAGACACTTCTCAGAAGATGATATAAAATTAAACAACAAATATATGAAAAAAAATGTTCATCATCGCTAGTAACTAGATAAATACAAATCAAAACTCTCTAAGATTTCATCTCACTCAAATCAGAGTGGCAGCTATTATGAAGACAAATAACAATAAGTGTTGGCAAGGATGTGGGTGAAAAGGTACACTTATGCATTGCTGGTGGGACTGCAAATTGCAGCAGCCAATATGGAAAGCAGTATGGAGATTTCTTGGAAAATTGGGAATGGAACCACCATTTGACCCAGCTATCCCTCTTCTCAGTCTATACCCAAAGGACTTAAAAACAGCATACAGGGACACAGCCACATCAATGTTTATAGCAGCACAAGTCACAATAGCTAAACTGTGGAACCAACCTAGATGCCCTTCAGTAAATAAATGGATAAAGAAAATGTGGTGATATACATAATGGAATATTACTCAGTATTAAAAGAGAATAAAATCATGGCATTTTCAGGTAAATGGATAGAGTTAGAGAACATAATGCTAAGTGAAGTTAGCCAATCCCAAAAAACCAAATGCTGAATGTTTTATCTGATATAAGGAGGCTGATTCATAGTAGGGTAGGGAGAAGGAGCATGGGAGGAATAGATGAACTCAAGATAGGGCAGAGGGGATGGAGGGGAAGGGAAGGGGTATGGGGTTAGAAATGATGGTGGAATGTGATGGACATTATTATCCAAAGTACAGGTACGAAGACATGATTTGGTGTGAATATACTTTGTATACAACCAGAGATACAAAAAATTGTGCTCTATATGTGTAATAAGCATCGTAATGCATTCCACTGTCATATATAAATTTAAAAAGTTACTTAAAAAATAAAAATACCTGGCCATAGTCTCCTTTAGAATGATATGGTTCCCTTTATCATTAAATTCTTTCCCAGGTATGTTAATAATTGATACTTCTAAATGCTCCAGTTTTTTTCCTTATGTCTATTTTAAGAAAAATGACTGCTCTTTCTATTTTATTGCTGTTTTTCTAAAAATGTTCTAGTGTCTAAGTGGATTCAAGAAAGGGGTATACTGCAACCTCCCATGTAAGCAGTCCCTCACTTCCTGCTACTTCCTTTTGAAGTATTTCAGTAACTTCTCCCAGCCCAAACCATTGCAGGAGCCCAACTTACTGTCCCAGGTTGCAATTAATTAATGTCTGTCTTGTGCCAAAGTAATGACCTTTAGGGACCCACACAGGGTATTATAGGGATAACTAACCTCAGGATCCACATAGCACATTGCTGACTAAATAAGCCCTAGAGATTTATGTAACACATCCTTGGACATCCCAAATCATCATTATAACTTATTTTCACATCAATTTGAACTTCGTCCACTTGGTGGCAAACTTTGAGGGGAATCCAACAGTACTGTAATGATCTGTTTCTTAATTGAGGGGCTAGATACACAGGATTTTGTATGATTAAATGATTATTTATGTAAAACATACAATTTATATCCTACTTATATATAATGTACACTAATATACTATGCAACTTATAACCTGCTTATATATAACATGCAACTTCTATTATATAGATCCAATATTTCACAATATTAAAAAATTGAAAATGGGAGTAATACAGATTAAAACTAAAGTGAAACTCTTTTTTCACCCATCAAATGGACAAAAATTAAAAACCTAATAATACTCATGGATGGTAAGGAGGAGGAAAGCCAGCCATGCTTATAAGTTGGAGGATGCAAATTGTACAATCTTTAAGGAGGGTAATTGGTATATCTGTCAAAAGTTCATTTCTTTGTCCTTACAATTTGTCTTTGTAAATATATTCAATACTGACTTGAAGACTAATGGGTACAAGGGCATTTGATGAAGCATTGGTCATCATAGCAAGATATTAGAAACATTTAGATGTCCAGCAAAAATTGATTGCTTAATAAAAAGACCAGCTCTGATACTCTAAAAAAAATAAGGTAGCTCTTTGTCTTCTGATAGGGAATGAATCCTATAATGGCAGTAAAAAAGTAAGGAGGAAATTCCAAAACAGAATGAATGGTGCTCTCAAAAAGGGCCTACAGTTGAGTACGGCTGTGTTGAAGAGCATGTCCAAGGACTCAGAGGGAAACAAACTAGAAATATAAGCAGTGGTGAGGTCCTGAAGAGCCCTGAATACTATGCTAAAAGGCTTGCCCTTTATGTTGAATAAAATGGAGATCTCCTAAAACATTTTTAGGAGGAAGATGATTGGGTCTGAATTACTATAATTCCCCAGCACTGTGTAGGTAGAGATGAGAGGTGAGTGGTAAGATTGGAGGTGAGGAAGCCAATTGGGAAGCCAGGAGCAAGGAAGAGTCCACAGTGGAGAGGAACAGGAAGAAGTAAGTTGGTCCAGACCTACTGAGCAATCAGACATGAGGAATGAGAAAGAAGAAAGTCTAGAATGTTTCTCAGTGGTCAGATGAGGTCACTGGCTGGGGGTTGTACACTCATGTAAAAATGGAATACAGAGGGACTTCAGGTTTGCAATGAAGCAAAATTTAGTAGACTTTGCTTCAAATTTTTCGCATGGGAACAGCTTAAATAATATGCCAAAATTTGAAGCAGCACAATTTTTATCAATTTTACAGCATTTGTCAATGTTTTTCTAATAATAAAGCATGTAATACACCACAGAGAAAATCTGCACTAATTCCAATATTTATTTCTTAGAAGATTAGAAATGAGATAATTACATAAGGGAAGGAGTTGGTTTTGTGTTTTCCAGCAGGGACATGTTCTGGTTTTGTTATTGTTGCCTTTTAAACAGCTGAAGGCAAGTCTGAGCAGTGCTATTCATAATAGAATCAGTTTGAAAAAAATCCCAAGTTCCAGATACTGGCAAAACATAGCTCTCCTCATTAAAATGCAAGAGAGGAAAAATGGCCAAATGATAAATTTAACATAACACCAACTAATATGCCAAGGAGGAAATAACTGGAGAATTTCATTAGTATTTTAAAATAATGTCAAGAAACTCTTGAGTGGGGAGTGTAAGGGCAAATTTGAAGGACGGTAAAAATAAAATTGAAGCCTCCAGTCCATTTCAGAGAAAAGTATGGAGAGAAGTCTGTACTTGGCTGTCTTTGCAATCCACAATTCCTAATTTGCTATTTAGAATTACCTTTATGGGGCTGGGGGTGGAGCTCAGTGGTAGAGTGTTTACCTAGCAAGTGCAAGTCCCTGAGTTCCTAAGTTCCTACTACCTTACTACCTATTTCCCCTACTATGGGGGTGGTGGGGGGGGCGATGCATACCCTATTATGTAATTCTTATATTTCTTTTTGCTTCCAAGATAGAGGGAAATTTTCCTGTCTCCAATTGATGTGGCAGCCATCTTGGGTGGAATCCCTATTGAATATAATACTTGGAACACAGGATGTGCTAACTTACCCCTCTCTAGTCACCAAGAATATCTTCAGAAGCTGGAGGGGCATGCTCAGAATTGGAGGATAGGACTGGAAAGAGCTGGAAACAGGAGAAGCTGCTGACAAAGTCAGATGAAAGAGGATATATTGGCTTTTTTTTTTTTTAAATATTGGCTATCTTAAAATAATAACACAATCGTTATTATGGCTCCACGAGGTCGGAGCAGGAATGTGTGAGGGGTGAAGCCAGGAGGCATCCAGCTCCGGTTACAGCAATGAGAGTCAGTGTTCCCTAGAAAATGGGCTGCCGCAGGAGGAGAAAATGTCCTACCAGAAACCCAAGCAGTTTTAGACAAGTCCCTCAGGGTTTTTGTCTAAATCTGATAAACAACCAAGGAGATACATGACTCTAAAGGAATCTGGGTGAGTCTAAGAGCCATTATTTTCTTAATCAGATTAAAATAAGATCAAAAATTTCTAATGTTTTAGAATCAGGTATGACTTTAAGTAAATTGTTCAAAGATTTTTTTTTCAAAGAGCACTGATTTCTATGAAATGATAAGAAATAATCATTGCCTAGAGTGAAGTCAGTTCAATATTTAAAAAAAAAATAAAAAATGAAATGTCACAAATAAATGTGTGAAAGATGATTTGTGACTGTCATTATTTTAGCAAGCACATGCACACATTTCTGGACTATTCTAACCTATTTTAGTGACATTTCACTTCAAGATGCCATGAGGAGGAGAAAAAATCTTGGACATTTCAACAAAATATGTCTTTGCAATGCTATTCACTAAAGACATTAAATTATTGATTCATAGAAGGAAAGGGCATAAAATAGCTTGAAAGGGTAAAGTTTCTAAGCTGCTTCTAAACTGCAAAGCCTGAGTTAAAATGTAAAAGACCGGGCATTGTAAAGTTTCTAAGCTGCAAGGCCTGAGTTAAAAAGTGAAGGACCAGGAATTGTTAAGTTCCTCTGCTACATCCAGAACCTGAAATTCCTGAGGCAGTTAAGACAACGCCCTACTGGCCATTTAGTTGATTAATAGCCTAGGGCTCTGTGCAGCTTGTCACGTAGGCATACAGGGCCCGAACCAATCAGTTTGAATGTAACCCCCTCCTTAGGAATGACCTATCACTCCAGCCTGCCCTGTTCCGGCCAATGTATGTACTAATCAAGTCTAAGAATTGTTGTTTGACTTTCCCACGGTGTATGGTGATTTGTTAAAGGAGACTGTGATGTATGTAAAGTCCCCGCCCTCCCCCAAAAAAGTGTACTTAAGCATTGTTCAACCCCGGCTCTGGGCTCTGGGCTGCTTTCCCTTCTCGAGTGGGCACGGAGCCCCAGCATGCTGGAATCTCAATAAACCCCCTCCTGCTTATTGTATAAAGTCAGTCTCTTGGTGGTCTCTTCCTCTGGTGTTAGCTGGGCCCTTACAAGCTAAACAGCTAACATTTCAAGTCAAATGTTAGGCTGTCTGTTAAGGCTGGCAGAATTCAAATACCCATTGGTGGTTCTCAACAGGGCTTCTCAGGAGAATCACTTGTACTTATTCATATACCCTGACCCTATCTGGGCCTGTTTTAATGTGCATTTCTACCATAATTTAATTAGAATATCTTTCCATATATTTATTGTCCATTTTCTTTGAATTGCTAATTCTTTTCATTTTCCTAGTTTTCTTTTTTTATTCTCTTTGATTTGCAGGATCTCTGGGCTAACTAGACATATAAAAATTTCTGTTACACGGTATTGCAAATAACTTTCTCTCATTGATTTTTTTTACTTATATTGTGTTTAAGATCAGTATTAAGACTAAAGTCATGAAGCCTATCATTTTATACATTTAGAATACTCTACAAACACCTGATTAGAGCATTTATTGGAATTACTAAAGCTGAGTTTTCCAGTAAATAAATATAATAGAAATAATCATCAGAGATATTTAACATACCAATGATTTTTTATTAGTAAAATTGTGAAACATCATTAATACTTAATAAAATTTTAAAAATTTCTTCATGTCTTAATTTAAAATGGAGACTTCTTTAGATACATATTCTTGTTTTCAGCATGTCATATACACATTCCGTCCTTTTTTCATGAGAATAGAAAAACAAAATGTCATGTACCTCTCCCATCTCTGTTGGCTTTTTAATTGTCAAGAAATGTTCTCATTAGGAGTTTTAAGAGTATGCTAAAATGGAAATAATGGAATGTAAACCATCAGCCTCTTGTCCAGAATTAATTCACACAAAGTTCAATTTGTTTTCTTTGATCTCTAATCTAGTTAGACAATAATCCCTCTGACTTCTCCCTTTGGGTTGCTAATGGTGGGTGGGGAGGGAGAGAGTGGGTGCTAATCTCAAAGTGAATCAGAAGGTAATAGTTTTCACTCATTGACATGTCACTTTTCTCTTAGCCTCCTTTTAAACTGATATGATTTTTTCCCTAATTTTCCTATATTTCTCTTGCAAGTAGCTGTTTATTTATGTAATGACTTTTATAAAATGAATTCAATTTTTAAGAAATTTATTGAGGTTGTCTTGTGTGTAAGGAAGTAGAGACATGGAGACAAACAAGGTATGGACGTCTTTGCTCCAAGAGCAGCTAGACAGTGTAAGGGCTCCAAAGATGTCTACTTCCTAATCTCCAAAATCTGTGAATACACTATCTTACATAGCAAAAAGGACATTGTAGGTGTAACCAAAATGAAGGACTTTGAGGCAGGAAGATTATTCTGGAGTATTTAAGTGGACCTATCTAATCATATGAGTCCTTTAAGCAAAGATCCTTTCCTGACTATAAACCAGAAAGATGGCAACATGAGCGACATCAACCTGCAGTTGCTGGTTCTAAAAACAGAGGAAGAGGCCACAGTCAAGGAATGTGGGTAGCCTTTAGACATTGGAAAAGGCAAGAAAATGGATTCTCCTCCAGTGCCTCCAGAAGAAACACAGCCCTACATACACCTTGATTTTAGACCATGGAGACCCGCAACAGATTTCTGAGGTACAGGACTTTAAGATAACACATTTTTGTTGTTTAAGATACCAAACCTGTGGTCTTTTGTTATAGCAGCAAAAGGAAATTAATGCAGATGTGCCTCAAAAAAAGTACAAAGCGGCTCAGCTTGTGGAGAATGTGCAGAACGGAGACATAAACCAAGTACTTTGGGTCCTTGGTGTTGAGCAAGATAGGGATAAGAAGGAACCACAAAGGAAGAAACCTCCCAGTTGTCATTGGAGTGTTAGGACTTTGCTAGTTACGGAAGAAAAACAAGGATATTTCAGAAGAAGAGACAAATACCCAAACCGACCTTATAATATGTTTGCATATCAATTTTCTGTGGGGGTACAGTTATGAAAAGCTTGAAAGAGGAATAAAAACACTTTTTATCCCACTAAAATAACAGCCTAGATACCCTGAAGTGTCCTACTTTTCAACAAACTATGGTGGCTGATATATACTTTTTAATGCATTGATGAGTTTCCAGGAAATGAGAAAACATGTGAAGCCCTAACCCAAAACTGATAGAATTCTAGGGGTTATAGTTCATTGGTAGAGCACTTGCCTAGCAAGGATAGATCCCTAGCCGGGGGGGCGGGGGGGGGGAGGTATTTATATAGCTCATACTTTCATGCCAAGGACAACTAAAGAAAATTAAACAAATTGAAAAGATATCATCTAGAAATTATCAAGGAGTGAATAAGTTAATAAGGAATAACTAGGTATAAAGATGGGAATCTAGAGAAATGATGAGAACTCAATGACTTTTGTCCTGGAGAAGTTTCTCATCCAAGAAAGATGGTCGAGAAGCTGAGAGGCATTAAGAAGGAGCAAAAAGTGTTAACTGCAAAAGGGGAGATGGGTAAATCTCACTGCTCTACAATCAAGGTAGACAGAAAAATGAAAGGAAGGAAGAAATGAAGGGAGGGAAAGAAAACTTAAAAGATAAGCTTTAAAGATGTCAGCAAAACAAATCCAAGCAAAGAATTAAAACTCAGACTATATTAAAAAAAAAACAAACAAAACTCCAAGAATTCAATAAGGTAAAAAGTCCAATAAAAAAAAATTTCCCACAGTTATAAATAGGCATTTCTCAGAAACAGCAGCACAGATGCTGACTAGGCATTGTAGGATGGCACCAGAGAATGCTACCTTAAAACAAGATACCATTTTCATTCAACTTAACAAAATTAAGCACTCTGATAACTCTTCTGTATAACTCTTGGGAACTTATAATAAATTGGTTCAAACACTTTGGGGAAAAATTGGTATGATATATACTAGTTTTGAATATTCACATGCCCTGCAACCAAGCAATATACACTAGAAAAACACTGATGTGGATGTGACATGAATAAAAGCTTTCATGACAATGTTGATAAAATAATGAAAAAAAGGAGATAGAAACAACTTGATCATTCCAAAGTAATGGTTAAATATATTGTGGTATATTCACATAAACATTACACAACTGTGAAATAAATGCATATAAACAATTAATAGTCTAGCAAACAATGGAGAACTATATAACACAATTTTAATACTTGTTTTTTCTTGTGATAGGTATCAAATCCAGGACCTTGAGCATGCTAGGCAAGTGCTCTATCACAGAGCTGTCCCCAGCCCATATAATTAATTAATTACTTCATTAATTTGTTGCTTGCTTGATTGATTTTTGAGACAGGGTCTCACTCAGTTGTCCAGGCCATTCTTGAACTTTCAATCTTCCTGTCTTAGCTTCCAAAGTCATTAGGATTATAGGTATATGCCACCATATCCATTTATAACACCAATTTTCTAAAGCTCAAAAAACTAAATAATAAGTTATTTAGGAATATATTTTATATGGGAAAAATATATGATTAATTATAAAGTTGAATGGAAGTTGCTGAAGACTAAAGTCTGCTGCCACTTTTACAAAGCTCTAAAATATTCAAGACTAAACATGGCTTAGAGATACATATAGTTTTACGTGTAAATGTACCTATAAAACCAGTAGCAACAGTTGTATATGTTCAAAATATGTCCCTAGCATAGAATGGGGGGCTGTGGTGGCAGATGGCACTGAAAAACTTCAATAGAGTAGGTAATGTTTGGTTCATTCCCTAGGTGATGATGTGTTCACTGGTGTTCATCCAATTATGTTTTTAAATTTACAAGGACTCTTTTGTAGTATCAAATATTACATAATACAATTTTAATTACATCCCAGAATTATAATATTATTTTTGATAAGATGGCTATTCTTCCACTTCCTTCTTCCTTGAAAGTTCTTTTCTGTATTGTTGAACTTGAATGAGAGTCACAGTCTGAAAGAAGGAGAAAGTATGCTGTCAGATGATCCGTACAAATGCTGTCTGAGCTCAGCTAAGAACTAATGGTCTTCCCAGACTTGATGTCACAAAATTATTATAAAATGACAGACTGAACTCTCCATCTACTCATATTTCAATTCGATGGCTCATTTTTCAGTGTGAGTCCTATCTTTAAATTATCCTGCTCAAAAGTAGATGTGGGCTTCAAGTAGTTCTTGGCTGCCAAGTGCCTTCTCATTCCATCCCCATCAAATCAAAAATTCCATTCATGTACTTTTAAAGTTGCTGTGTCTAAATTTTTAACTGAAACATACAATGAAGGTCTTATCAAACATGTTGGAGAAACAGGAAGTAACAGTTTATAATACACTGTAGTAATCTTAATTCAGATTGATTTCTATGTACTATCACTTTTGGGGCATGTATGGCAAAAATCTCACTGCCCTCACCTTATCCATGCCTAACCAGCACTCATGCATAAAAATATCCTGATCACTGGGCTGGGGTTGTGGCTCAGTGGTAAAGCACTTGCCTCTCACGTGTGAGGCACTAGGTTTGATCCTCCGCACCACATAAAAATAAATAAATAAAGGTATTGTGTCCACTTACAGAAAAAAAAAAATCCTGATCACTTCTAATTTTAACCAAAGTCCTTCCCCACCACTTACCTTCTGCTAGTGACAAGGGTGTGAAGGTGTGAGGGAGTGGGGCCATGGGCAGAGGTGGGTGTTTGACCTAACATAATATGTATGACAGGAATTAACAGGAATCAAACTCAGATCACAGGTCATGAAGCAGATAGAGCCTGTGTATCAAAGTTATACAGCCCTGAGTTCCAGTCCCCAGCTCCACCACCTTTTAGTTAATTGACAATTGACAAGCTACTAAATTTGTCAGTGTCTTAGCTTTCTCATCTATATAAGAAGTTAACATCACCACCCACATCATAAGGTTGTTGTGAGGATTTCATTACATTTTTAAATTATAAAATCACAAAATGGTGCCCTCTTTGTATTGGATTCTTTCTGGGCTTTCAATAGAGATAGGTTAATTTACTTACTCATCCTTGAATGCAGATTTCCTGGCATTCCTTTTCACTGTTGAATCTGTTTCCTGAGCCACTGCAGCCACTATACCAAAAGCGGGCACACGAGTTGACCTGTTTGTCATAATACCATCGAACTACATAATCAACACAGTTTCCAGGCTTCAAGTCTTCCAAACATCTAGGATCTGGGATGGGAAAAAGATAATGCATTACTAGAGGTTTTTCTTTACTGGGATGAAAAGTAAAAGCTTTATGCAGTTATGTTTTTAAAATATGCTTTCGACACATTAGCAGACCAACTAAGAAAATATGATTCTAAATGAGTGAAACAAGGGATCCAAAAAACCCCAAATATTCTGCCTACTACCTGAAACTCTACCACTACATATTCATTCATTTAAAACAAAAGTTTTTGATCTTTATGAAACCCCAATAAAAATGCACATTTCCCTGAAAGTGTGAGAATTTATTTATTAATACTTTTGTGGGGATTTGTTGATATGAGAAAGATAGGACTTCTTCCATTTACTTTGGATTTGATTTTAAATCAAGTTAATATTTGGAATGAAAATGACTTACACCTTCAGTTTATTCATAGAAAGTATCACTGTGTGTGCCTAAAAAGAAAAACCCTGTAAGTCACCAAAGGCAGGAAAATGAGAGGCTCTTTATATCACAATTCCTCTAAAGGACAACTCTTATAGGATGCTAAAAATATGACATTCTAAAGTCAATTTACAAATAAACTTCAGAAATGTACCCAGTGTAAGAAAGCAAAGGCGAGTCATAACAATAAAGTCATATTATACTAATGAGATTCTTCTAATCACAGAACTTTCAATATGCTAAATCCTTTTCTACTTTTTTTTTTTTTTTTGAAATGGAGTCTCACCATGTGGCCTCAAACTCATGGGCTCAAGTGACTCTCCCACCTCAGCCGACAGAGTAGCTGGGACTACAAGACCATACCACCATGCCAACAATGTTAAATCCCTTTCTATTTTGTGATTCTCCATAGTACTTTGATTCACATTTCCTACCTGAAGTTAATCCAAGGTGGGAGAAGCCAATAAATAAATTAATTAAAAGACCAAATGGATAACTGTGCCTGTGACTTTTATTGTGTGAGTTGGTTTGAGTCACAAGTTTCATTTCTCTGTAGCAAATGAGTTCTCTCTCCAGCTCTTATAAAGGCTCCTTAGACCAAATAGGAAGAAACATACTTCCTCTACCTCTGCTCTTAAAAACTAAATATTGTATATTGTATAACTTGTTTTCAAGCCAATCTAAACAGGGATGTTGTTTTTCTTGCATATTTCACAAAAAATGCATATATATATATGCATATATATAATTTTTCATATATATTAACTCCATAGAAAATATGTTGGTGTGCAATAAGAATTGTGATGCATTCCACTGTCATGTATTTAAAAAATAAAACCAATTTAAAAAAAAAAAGAAAATATGTTGATAAATCAAAATCTAAATTTTTATCTTTTTTTTTCTCTTTCTTGTACAATCAAGAGGTCAAAACCTCAAATGCCNTTGTGCTCCGCTGCCTTTCCCATCCTCCACCCTCCCCGATTTTAGAGACCATCTTTCTGTGCCTGCCTCATGTGGTAGGTACCGCAGTTGATTGCTAGGTGTCTCTTACCTTTGTGCACCAAATTATCCTGGTATAAAATCAGTCCAGGACTTGGAGTTCTGGTTTTCATACTGTCAAGGGTGCTGAGCAATGGCCCAAGAGTGGCAACAGCCTCAGATGAGGAAGTAACAACCAAGCTATGAGCCCACGTCGGCCCTGGAGGCTCATTCTCCTCATGCTCGGGTCCAGGGACACTGAACTACACACACACAAAAGTATTTATATTTTTTTTGGTTATGATAATATCAAATAAAAAAGTTAATTTGCTTCTGGGAACATTTGAGGAAAAATTCCGCATGGCTATGTACCCCCAACTTTCTGATACTTACTATTTCAAATAAAAGCTCAGGAAATAAGGCTCCTTCTCTGTGTCAGGCATCTCTGAATAGCTGGGCTGTGAATTTCCCTACCACTTTGCGTAAGTGTTTATGTACACACACACACTGCCCACCTCCAAGCACAGATGCATTCCAGAGAGCTCTGTGTACAGGGTATGAATGATGTGAGGTTGGGAGGGGGTTAACTTCATTCTTTTCTTAGTCACTGCTATAAGGAGGGAAAATAACCACTAATTTAATGTTTTCGTGGCCTTTTCTATCCATTTTATAACACTAGAGATTTTAACAATGCATTCCAAAATATGTGCCATGATTCCAATCAATTTTGAGAATGGAAATCAGGGTGGTAGAGGACAATAACACAGCTGAGATGAAAACAATAGCAATGATTTGTCATCTAATTTGATTGCTGCCCAGTCTCAGCTGAAAACACCTGCCCTTCCTGTCACCCAGATCCCAGCTGATGCTAAAGGCTGTGGGTACTTAATTTCTAAGATATGTTGGACATCTAAGGAACAAACAATATAATTTCAAAAGCAAATTTCTGGGACTAAAACTTTCAGGTTTCATCAAAATTCACCTTATGTAATGGAACAAGGAAGAAAAGTTTTTGCTGGAAAAAAAAAGAAAAGTTGTGTCAGTTTTCTTGACCGTATTTCCAGCAGTTAGGCAAATCTTTTAGGGTAACAATTATGTTCTTTTTTTTTATTTTTCCCCCCTATTTGGATCCTAACTATACGAAGTTGAATCAATGATTCACCTCAATTCTGGTCCAGTATGGTTATTTATCCTTGCATGCTCCCCACTTGTTTGTTATTTTGTTTGTTTGTTTGTTTGCTTGCTTTTTTTAAAAATTTATTTAAATAGGTTTATCTGTGAATGAGGTAACATAGTTACCTGGGATGCTTTTTCACCCTTGTTACACTGTAACAAGAGGCAGTTGTCATCATCAGTTGCTCTCTTCTATCTCAGCTATCCTGCATTTGATGCTGTGTGCATACCTATGTGTAGGCATGTGCATACACACACACACACACACACACACACACACACACACCATGGTGGAAGAGCTAATTAATTCTAATACTCATGTATGTATATTTTTAAAGTTATTAAAGTACTGCTACATGAGTCAGATTAAGTCCATTAGAATTGGTCACTGGCCCTACACAAAAAGCACTTAATTCAAATATAATAGTAACTTTTCACTGACTTCAAAACACAAAGTGGTTTAAATGAATGTACAACTTTGTATCACTTGAGGTTCCTCTTTATTTCAGAATGATACTGTGAGTAACACAGCAATCTGAATGTTAGCTTTTGCTACAATCATAGAACTTGAGAATTATAAGGCTAGAAGAAATTTTTCTCAGTCTCTTGCATTGGGGAGAACTAAGCCCCATATCAGGAAAGAAGTACCATTGTTTTTTGCTTGCATATGTCATGATAAGCAAAATATAAGAGTTTGAAGAGTAGTTTATCAAACATTAAAAACCAACTGATATTAGTCTAACCTCAGATATACTGTATGTAGGATGATAATGTTCCTTTGAAGTGCTCTGGGGAGCACCGTTTTCTTAAATGAATTAACTCAGCCTTTAAATCTTTACCTAACTCTGTTCTGAGACCGCCTAAGTTATTCTTTATGTCTTGTAAGCTTAAGAATGTCTGGGTTTTTTCTCAGTCACATGGTCATTTGGGAATTTTGACAACTGTAATTTACACTACATTCTAGAATAAGCATAACTTCTTTTATAAATGAAACTATTTTCATCAATCTTCGGGATCAACATATTTCAGATATTTGAACAAATGCATAATTGTTATGGTTTGTAATTTTTATAATTTTCTTACTTATTATAAAATCAAACATTCATTGAAAGGAATTTTAGAAAACATGAACAAGGAAAAAGAAGAAATAGAAATCAGAAGTAATTCTACCCCCCAGAGATAATTATTGTTAATATTAAGGTATAATTTTTTCCCAGTTAATGTGCATATTTTTTTAAAAAATGCTGCATGTTTGTTTTTCTATGCTTTTCATTCTTAATATATACTATGTTCCTAGTATATATTATGATCATTCCATATATTTTACCATGACTGCAACACTATTTTAAATATAGAATATCTATAATGACAATGGTCTTTTTTGAAATTTATTTCCTTTTTTTTTCTTCTATTATAAACCTCAGGTCTACTTTGTGGGCTGAAGAACACATATATTTAAGGCTTTGAGACAAAGTCCCCTCCAAACATGTTTTTTTATTTTACAAATTTGAACACTCAGTGAGAGTGTATTTCCTAAACTATTACCCTTTACTAGCTATTATGATTGAAAAGATATATAAATTACCAGTGTCACTGTTGAAAAATTCTCCAGCTGATCTATAGACCCCTGGCATAATCTGCCCCCTCCACACAATACGATCTCACCTGCCACTATGACCCTCAGATATACTGTCTGTAGGATGATAATGTTCCAGGACCCTTCATTTCTTCCTCTTCATTCTGCCTCAGGCTCTCAAAAACAACCCTTCACTGCAACCTATTTAGAGTTGCTCTCCATTTATAAAACTTCCAGTAACTACTCAGTACAGAGTCTCCTCTTCTAGATAATGCACAATACCTTCTGACTCTTCTGTACGTGGCGCTGAATATACAGAGTGTACCCTTTAGCCCTACCCTGTATGGAAGCAGAACATGCCAGCCCCAAATATGCCACTTTTGCATGTTGATTTATTTTGAGGCAACTGAGAAGAAGCAGATGCAGAAAAAGCTATCTGCCCTTTCTCCATTTGCCTAAAAGCAGGACCTAAATTTATAAAGATGTCCTTCGTTCTCTATCAGGAAGGACAGAGTTAATCACTGAAGACCACCCTAAATTCTTATCCCAGAGTTGGCACCAGAGGACTCTACATAACTGGCTCTTATCTTCCACTAGCTCCCCCATATATTCACCTTCCCACAATTTGCTACCCTGGAAACTCGAAATCCTTTTTGTCTTGTCACTTTTTTACAAATTTATTGTCCTTTTGTTAGGATTCTATACAAGCTCCCAGTGCTAACATCCCTTTGAGTTATTCATCACTGAATGCCCCTATGTGTTGTGTGCTGCACATGTTAATAAACTTCTGTTTGTTTTCTTCTTGTTAATCTGTCTTTTGTCAGTCAAATTTACAGAGCTCCAGACTAGAGCTTAAGAGGGTAGAGGAAAAAGAAAAATGTTCCTCCCTGCCACTATTTTATACCATTTCCTAGTTCACATATATAAACATCACAGCCCTGATAAGAGATATTGAACAATGCCATTGGTTCTTTTTCTTTATATCTTCCTTTTATTCTCTATTTTCTCTTCTTTTATTTCAATAGCGTAGAGAAGGCACTGAATAAATTCACAGACTGTTAGAGTCTTCCTATTACACTCTCTTCAGGCCAAACTTAATAAGGATGTGCAAAGAAAGAAAGAAAGAAAGACAATTTTGGATTACTCAACTCCTCTAGGCTTTAAGGTCATAGTTTTTAGAATAAAAATGATCAGCCCTAACATAACCTTCCAACTGTAAGATGGGGACTTAAGCACTCATATTTAACTGGCAAAATAAACACTGATTCATTGCTAGTGGCTGCCTCTGGAGAGGAGGATAAAAAACGATCTCTGGAGAGTAAACAAATGGAAACACTGGTCACTTCTGGGGGCAGGGTGTGCATTCAGGTGTTTATTATATTATACATATTAAACCTAAAAACACCTGCCTATGGGTGCGCACGTTTCTATTCCTGCCACACTGGTCTCCCTTAGTAGGGAAGGATGGTTCCAGTTCCAAGCAGGGGCTCACCATAGCAAGGGGCGCAAAAGAGGTGTCTGGGGCGTGTGGGGGCTGACACCTGGAGTCCAGGACTGCTCCATGCAGCTGGACAAGCAGATCTGTTATCATCATGCTCTTTCAGTCTTCACGCTGATCTTCAATAGGAGGAAAACAGACTTTGCCACATCCGCAGAATATGAATGCATGAGCTAATGAGGATCGCTGACCATGCCACACACCATTCCAAAGCGTCTTTTGGTTTCTGATTTCCAAACATTTTCCTCCTAATTCATTACCCAGAATCTTTTATATATCACAGACAAGCTCTTCAACTCTGAGCTCATGTCTGCTCTGGATGAATGCTAATTACCTTGTGCATTAGCCCTTGTGTTCAGATTCAGCCTTGTCCTAGCCTTGCAGGTCAAATTTCTCCCATTTGGGTGTGAGGATTCTGCTACTGCCAAATGGCTCCACGGCCAGCACCTTCAAGGTGTCCGGCTTCTCAGGAGTCCTTCTTGGTGGACTCTTCCCAGGGGAGAACACTTCTTTGCCAGGACTCTCAGCACTTAAATCCAAGTACTCAAAAGAAAGTTCTTTACTTATATTTCAAGGTTGCAAGACCCTCAGGAACACCTTGAGCTTGGGTTGCACCTCCCAGATTCACTGCAGCTTTCTTTCATGAAGGTGGAATGCAGGATTTTATTCTGTTAAACCCCTCTCACACATTAGTATAATGCCCACTACTATGACATTGCCCAGTACAAGTTTTGAACTGCTGTAATCATATACTTAAAAAAATAACATTTTGATAATAATCACTTGTTTTACAGGTAAGAAAACAGAGCTCAAGAGGAGAGATGATTCAGTCAGATGTCAGGCCGCTATCAGATTTCACTTCTAGAATTTCATTCATTGTGAGATAACAGGATAAACTTAACAGTCTTTGAAAAAGACCACACATATTTAATAGATGCGTCCTAATTTCAGAAGTAAAATAGGAAGAATACAGTCATTGGAGCTGAGGAAATTAAGTATTTAGTTTCAGTATTGAGACTACAAATCAAATTTTCCAGGTATAGAAGCATCTCAGATTCTAAGGGTAATAAATCTATTCTCAGTGATTTATGATGCTTAGCCAGCATCTCTACATAATAAGAGTTAGTTGTTATGTAGAGTTTTATTAAGAATTGCATTTTTGATCACAATGAAAATATTAATTTTATTTTATAAATAAGTAAATTGTTATATTAACCAATATAACAACATCTATATATGTGACTAACTTAAGGCCATTTGTGAATAATTAATTGGGTCTAATTTCTGGAAATCCATTTTATTTAATTCGGTTTAATTTCTGGAAATCCATTTATTTTTGGTCATTGGACAAATTAAACTAACCACTAGGCCTGGTCCCATGTCTTTTGAGGTTTTCAATAGCATTGATTATGGCTTCTGAATAGGTTACTTCACTTAGTAGTCAGTATAATATGATTGAGCATTCTACACAATTTTATTTGCATAGAAGATTCAAAGAAAATATAGATGCACTCAGACTTTATACTATTTCTCCTGTCACAGAGGCTTAGTACCAGGCTAAAATATATGCCATTGTGTTTTATACAGGTTTTTAAAGAAAATTCAACCAAAATGAAATTATGTGTAAGTGAAATAATTTGATGATGCTATTTTTAAAAGGGGAAACACATAAATAAAATGACACTATTAACAGGTATTAAATAAGCTGGAAAGGATGTAGAAAATAAAGCAAAGACACAAATTATGGCCATATGATATGATTAATGTGGGTGAGAAATGAAGCAGTTCTGATCTAAAGTAACAGAGGCAAGGAGGAGAGGAGGGTGAGTGGTGGCGAGCAGAGAGAGGGATGATAGGAACTTTCTGAAGGAGACAGTAGTGCTGTGAGGACAGGCTTACCACCTCATCCCAGTCTTCTTATGGATACTTGGCAAGTTGGTGGGAAGGAGATAAAAGGACATCTGGAGAAGCAGCACTGTGAATATATTCCACGATGCATGTCTGTGGAATCCCCTGGGCACAGGCCAAGACTATGTGTGACTATGAGGCCAAGAAAAAGTCTGGTCTAGGGAAGCAAATGTGACAGTTGTTGACATGGACAACACTGGAACTCAGAACGAGAACATGGAAGAAGAGGAGAAGCAGACTGAGGACAGAGATCAGAAAAATCAAGACTCTGATGTTTCAGGGGTAGGCAAAGATTACCCCCCAACAGTGATTGATACAGAGTGCTCAGAGGGGTGGCAGGAGAACAAGAGAGGGCTCTCACAGTCAAGGAAAACAGGTTCAATGAAACAGTGGCCATGGTGTTACATGCAAAAGAGCAGTCCAGTAAGGATCTGGAAATTAAGGAGGTCACTGGTGGCCTTTCTAGCAGAATTTCAATGGCATAGTAGAGGTAGTAACCTGACTTCAGAGGGTTTCCTGAGTGAATGGGAAGTCAGAAAGCTTTGAATGAATGACAGTGAGAGGGAGTGGGTGGTTGGGTGGGACTGTGAGGTGGAGAAAGAGGGAGAGGAAGGAGAGAAACAGGGAGAGGAGAGAGAGAAATGGAAGATGGAGGGAGGGGAGGGAGCAAGGAGCAGGAGAGAAAGAGAGACAAAGAGACAGCAACGACTGGCCTGAGGAATAATTTTATTATACAACGATAGAAAGAGATAGGATATTAGCAAGCAGGATGTGTAAATTAAGAGAGGTTTGGGGTATCTTTTAGATGGGTGAGTCTGAAGTCTCTTTACTGACTCTAGGGAAGAAATCTGAAATATTAGTAGGAAATGGCACACCATTGGAGCAAAGTTCTGACCTTACAAGAGGTAGAAGGGAACAGGCCTCAGGGCACAGGTAGATGATTAAAAGGTCTCACATCAGAGTTGAGGATGGAGCCCAAAGTCATATTTGGAAAGGAAAAGACATTCAATTCCAACATCAAGTCTGAATCTGCTCAGTGCTCCCATTCTTTAAAAAAAAATGTCCAGTGGAGTCTGGTCTCAGAAGTGGCTTTACTTAAATGGATCTTGACATGGAGTAAGAAACAATGATAATTGTGGGGAAAAGAAGGTATGAGATGGGAGAGTTAGTGACAGTGAAATGGAAATGGAGATGTTGGACTAAAATAAAACAGAAGTCAGACAAAGACGGCGAGACAGCCAGCAGTCAGCCACTAGGCTAATTTTCTGTAATATATGTTGGTACAGAATGTACATTTTCTTCATGGAAATGAGGAGCCTGCATGCTAGACTGAAGACTGGCAGGAAGAATCAGGATGCTCTCAGAACAAGGAGACTAACAACGCCCTCTTATTCCTCCACTGTGCCTCCTCCTGCTGAGCTAACCAGAGGGACCTCCCACGCCAGCTTGGCTGTGTCAATCACTATGTTGCTGTGGAATCACTCTGCACAGGAATGCCACAGTCTCCTTTCTACCGAGAGGAAAAAGTCTTGCTGCCAGTTATCTAAGTTACTTGCAGTCAAGGAATAATTTTTCATAATAACAGAAAAAGAAACTTTCAGAAAGGGCATATAGGGTTTCTTTCTACTTCTTCAAGAAGAGAAAATACCTAAGGTATTATTATAAGAAACCAACTCCTACAAATAAACTGACACTGACATTATTTATTAATGCTTTCAGAATGACAAAAAGTGACTTCATGCAGGAAATTAATATGCTTATGGGCTTAATGGACCATTACTGGATATGACCAGTTGGCCTAATAAAATGAAGTTCACTTGATTTTATTGCCCTATTCCTATTTATGGAATTTTATTGCCCTATTCCTATTTGGAAACCTTAACCCAACTGGACCAGAAAGAATAAATGAACATGAAAGTGTTAACTTTATTACTACCATAAAAATAAGGATCTTTTTATTACAGTATAATCTTTTTATTACAGTATAATTGTTGTCCTTCATTGGAAAAAAAAATCTTCAGATTTCTCTTTTAACTCAACAACTGGTGTGGCATTTATTTGGTCATAAACATTTATTGAGCATCTACTGTGTGTAAAACAAAGCACTGTTTTAAATAAGTATGACACAAAGTTTAGACAAAGATCATGTCCTTAAAAAATTTAAATGCACTAGGAAAGTTAAGACACACACATAAATAATTATTAACACAATAGATTCCAGAAGAAAACATAAATTATCCAGAGATTTCAGGAGAGACACAGTTCTAATGTACATACATATTTAGCTTCTTGAAACTGGCCTGTGAGCAAAATAGAGCAGGAGGTTGCTTAATGTCACAAATTTTAGTAGGAAGAGATCTTTCTGCATTCCATATTTCCCAACATACCTGTTCCCAGATACTTAGAGCACATGTAAATCAGGATCAAATCTCATTCCACAGTTAAATAGAATGCTTAAAATGCTGGTCCTTCTTTGAGGTAGAAATCACAGACTTAGATTGCACACTGAAGTGTAAATAACTGATGTCAGATTTTCCCCTAAGAACAGATTTTTGAAAGAAATGGAAGAAGAAAAGACAGAATGAAAGACTGAAAGAAGCTAGGTATCTGAAGGAAGCAATAAAAACCACAGAGAAAGGAAAAAGCAACACAAAAAACTTCTGAGATTATTTACTGGTTTTCCATTATTCCCTAGAGTAAGCTAGGAAACAACCTGAACCGATAGGTATTAAACAAAGATAGCTTCATAGGCACAGAAATACAAATGTTTTTATATTTATATGTAGGCAGACTATAGATAAAAGGATATTTCAGATTTAAAGATGAAAATAATGCATACATGTTTTCTCATATTAAAATATCTACTAAGAAACTAATTGCTTAAAAATTCACAATTGACTTGGTGTTTCTGCAGAGAGAACCAGTGTGAGAAGGTCTAGCAACAAGAGGGGCTAAGAAGCTCAGGTGCATTGTGAGCTCCCACTACCTCAACCAAAGGCCTCCTAGAGAGACCTGGCCAATGCTCAGTTTCCCTCCTTGCAGCAATTGGTTTTATAAATCCAAACTATTCTGGATTTTCTCTTCTTGTTCCTTCCCCTCCCCAGTTACTAGAATGCTTCATCTGCTATGGTCTGTTAATGTCACTCGACTCTCAGAGTCATCAAATTCCTGCAACATGACATCAGAGGCATATGCCTTAATGTTCCTCATTCCATATCAGAACATTCTTGAATGTTCCTCAGGCACTTTACATGGTACAAACTAAACTTATTTTATAACTTTAAAAACCCTGTCCTATAATCTCCATATTTCAATCTAGCCTATCTCCAATCCAGGCACCCAATTGTCATATCAAAACCCATCCCTCTCCCTAACCCTCAATTGCTTAATTCTGCTAATTCTGCTAGGAAAGGCTTTCCTACCTGTGCCTCTGTTTTATTCCTACTACCCCTGCCTCAATTTAGGGCCTTGCTATCTCTTGCCCAGACAATCAGACCTCATATCTGGTTTCTTCACTCCTCTTCCTAGTTACCTGTCACACTACAACCAGGGTTATTCTTTTTGTGAACGAATATGACCACAGGACCCTTACTTTACAAATTCCTCTGCTGTCTCCAGGCTAGCTGGCCTATAGATGAAGTTCAAACTCCTTGGGTTGGCACATAAAGCCATTTATGATCAGTCCTCAAATGACCTGTCCAGCTTTAACTCTCATCATTCTTCCATACACACCCTAGGCTACAGTTAGACTGAACTTGTCCCCTTTTCCGGAAATGCCATGCCCCTGTCGATACAGCCTGTGCCTAGATATTCCCTATGCTGGGAATACGCTTCCCTTTTTACTTTTCCTTTGAAAAACTCTTAGTTATTGTCAACTCTGGGGTCAGTGCCACATCCTCTGTGAAACCTTCAGTTATGGACTAAATGCTGCGTCCCTCCAAAATTCATATATTGAAACCTAAACCCCAGTCTTCAGAACTGTGAGAAATAAATGTTGTTTAAGCCACCCAGTTCATGATATTTTTACCCTCATCCCAAGCCAACTAAGGTACTTTCCACTATTCTCCCTGAGATTAAATGCTCCATCTCTCATGCTTCATCCATAGCTCTGAGAAAACGCTTAAAGCATCAGTGCATCTTGTATTTATCTATCTCCCTGCTGGACTGTGTGACCTTCTCTCAGGCAGAAACCATGTGTTAAGAGTTACCACCTTGCATAACCTAGCATAGCAGTAAATGATCAATATGTGCTACTGAAATTCATCAGTATTAATACAGCAGAAATGTGATTCAATGATTATGAGGAGGGTTCAGTTTAAACACTACTTGCCAGATGAATCCTGAGCTTAATCTTTTTAAGGAAGACATTAGGAAGCATCTAAATACCTATTGGAAAATTGATTGTTTACATGGGTTGACAAGAGGGACAAAGTGATAAGTCACACAAGGAGGCAAGGTCCCAGCAGCAGATGGTACTCAGGAGGAGATAGACTATGTATATTATTGTATATAATTTACTTTAAAATGCTCAGTATAGACCACGGCCAGCAAATCTCTCTGAGCCAAGTCTGGGTCTCTATCTGTTTTTATAAAAGTTTTTGTTTTATTTTGTTTTGTCTTGGTGCTGGGGATTGAATCCAAAGCCTCATGCATGCTGAACCACACTCTGCCACTGAACCACAGCACAAAGCCTATCTTTGTGATAAGTTTTATCAGAACACAGTAATGCTCATTCATTAAAGTATTATCTGTGATTACTTTCTTACTTCAAAGACTTCTAATTAGAACAGAAATTGAATGACCTTCAAGCCAACAGTGTTCAATATATGACCCTTTATGAAAAGCAAAGTGTGCTGACCCTGGAATAGACCACATGGTATAAAAGTGTGTGTTAATTTCAAAACAATCCAGGGGCAGTTTGTGGCCCTAATTGGTATTAATCATCTTGAAGTCAGTGTTTATGGGACTCAAAAATATGTTGCAGGCCTTTCTGTTCTTTTTGGAACAGGGTATAAAAATTAGTGAGACTTATAGTCTGTGCCCTTAAGATTTGTATCCTAGGCTGAATGCCCTTGGGTCCCATTACTGATCTAATGTTTCTTGAGGCCTCAGTTTAATAGAAGGTGATGTTAGAATTTTTTTTTATGCTAGAGATTGAACCCAGGAGTGTTTAATCACTGAGTCATATCCCCAGCCTTTCTTAATCCTTATTTTGTGTTTTGAGACAGGATCTCCCTTAGTTTCGGAGGCTGGCTTTAACTTGTGATCCTCCTGCCTCAGCTTCCAAAGTCACTGGAATCAGAAGCAAACACGCCACACCCAGCTATTTTTACTCTTGTTCATGATGCTCTTTCATTTCAATGAAGTCTTTATAAAAGAATAACACAGGGGCTGGGGTTGTGGCTAAGTGGTAGAGAGCTTGCCTGGCACGTGTGAGGCACTCGGTTCAATCCCCAACACCTCATAAAAATAAAACAAGTATATAGAGGATAACACAGTAGTGCATGCTTGTAATCCCAGCAACTTGGTTGGGTGAGACAGGAGGATTGCAGGTTCAAGGCCAGCCTTAGTAATTTAGTGAGACCTTAAGCAACTTAGCAAGACCCTGTCTTAAAATTTTATAAAAGGGGCCTGGGTACTGGGGTACATGTAGCTCGGTGGTAAAATACCCATGAGTTAAATCTCTAATACCAAAAAAATAATAAAATAAAATAAAATAAAAAGAGAGAGAGAGAGAGAGTAACACAGGGACTTCATCAAACTTAAAGAACAGGGCATGACTGTGCCTGCCCACTTGCTAAAGGATGTCCGTATATGTAGCAGACACCAGTCTAGACTTGCTTTAGTCATAAATTGGTGAAGAAGAGACTGTAGGAGTTGCTTACTAGTTTGCACCTAAAATAACCTACTAACTGCTCATGGTATGATTGGCTTAAATTTGTTTCCAGAAGCTTGCTATAAGGACAGTCACATTTACCTCAAAATTCATTCAGGAGCTAGTTATTTTCATGCCCTATGACCAGGAAGCCCTGGTCATGTATGTATACCTCCCTTCCATCCCCACTTTAAGCATAGAGCTGGAAGCTCAGTAAGCAAGAATGTGGCATGGAACATGGGAGAGTGACCAGTTGGACACGTGCATACTTCAGAAAAACTTGAAAAGATACAAAGTGGGGAGTGGAAGCACAGATGAAAGAAGAAGAGTTGTGGCCCTGGTATAAACAAATCTGCAAATAGTGTATTATTAACCTATTCTAGTGCACTCGATTGCTTTGGTAGTGACAGTTGTGATATATAAATATTGTTTGCAATATTTAGTGGGTAATTACTTATCAAATATGGAATTTAAAAAAGATCTCATATTCTTGTTTATAAGCCCTAGAGCTGTTTCAGAACTGGAAATCTTGGGTCAAGGTGGTAATATTTGGAGCCAAGCACATGAAAATATCCATATCCCAGCTGATTCTGACAGCGCAGAGCAAGAAGGTCTTTGATACAAAATAGAATACACCATTATTAGCTCAAAAAGTAAGCAAAACAGTTACTTACTGACTCAGAAATTTCTTCTGGGGGCTCTGGAGTAGATACGCCAAGTTCTTCCCCCAGCACCCCAAATTCAGGTTGAGATGATGAGGAGCCAAAAACTTTAGCTAAATAGGAAGGAAAATCCTCACAAATTTTTGTAGACAACTTCTGCTTCAGGGTGTCTTTTAAAAGAAAGGGAGAAAGTAGGAGCAATGAAACATTACTTAAAACCTGCTTAAAGCAATCAGCATAAGAAATAATAAGAAATTCCCCATTCTTTGAAATAGACTGCTAAAGTGAACTGATTTAGTTCATTTTTTTCATTATGTATAAGAGGTTATCTAAAATAACTTTATTTAATTTCATAATACACACCACCACAAAGAGGCAAAAGAGGAACTTAAATGCTTACTTAACTAAAGTGTCAGTTAGCTGTGAATGTAAACCTAACTCTATGTAAAGGGTTAGCTTTGTCCACATTAAGTTATATAGGCACTTAGTCTGGTTTTAGGGAGAGTAAAAAGCTAATGCAAAAGAAGTATATTCCTCACTGCCTGTAGCAAAGTAAAAACTCCTTCAGATAAGATGATAAAGCTCTTAGGTTATTAAAATAGAATTTTTTTCCTGAAACATGAATTACTTCTGGCCATTCTAACACATGAACAGCCCAGTGAGACTGAATATATCAGACCCACCAGTCACCAGGCAGGGGGTTAAGATCAGGAAGCTTGGAGAAGGGAGGAATAGAAAGCATAAGCTTTCTGAGCATGGTATGCTACCCTTAGGACTGGTGGTGCTGGCACTAAGGCATGGGCAGGGCATGAGGCCTGGACAGTTGGTGCCCGGCCTTGTCAGGCCCCACTCCCTGGTAGATGGTGGAGGAAAGATAACGACAAACTGAAGCCTGCAAATGCATTAAGCATAATTTTACATCACAAGCTTTCCAGGTCTGGGCCCTGCCAGCATCAGTCATCAGTTTCCAAAGAACTGGAATATATTTCACTGTAAAGTGATACAATTTAAACAGAGATGAGTCAGGATATTAGGCAGTTTCATTAGTAAGTATCAGTTCATGTGAAAGGGTAAATTCAGCACAGGGAAGCCCATCAGATTAGCATTAGTATGATGCATATCCAAAAGGCCGTTCTCCAAGATAAATTCCTGATATCAGCACGTTTTCATAAAACCACAGAGCAGAACAAGCTCTCTAACTAATCCCAATTACTTGTGTTTCCCATCTCTTTAGCTAACTGTAACATTATCATTTGATGAGCATCTTTAACTACATTTTTTTTTTTTTTGTCCATGGTTATGTCCTGCCTTGTTCCATCCCTTACTCTAGTTAGGTAACTTTCTGAACATTAACCAGTCTTAACAATATCCCCAAGTCCTAGTCTTTTTTTTCATTCCTGTCCATTGACCATGGATACTTCAGTTAAACAACTCCAAGGTCAACTCAGCCCTTACTACGCATGAATAAAGACATGGTATTCTACCCCCCAAACTGGAGGATACTAAAATTTTTTTTGAACATTGATAGTTTATGAGTTACAATTTAATGTTGGCATAAGCTTCATTAATCTCCTGATTTTCATTTTCGGTAAAAATCTAGTGACATGATATTTGAAAGAATAACGCAAATTCCTTTCTCCTGGGGCACCCAGCCTTACCTAGCAGGGTCAAGAAGTCATCAAAGTGATATACATGCTGTGGATCAGTAGCAATTAGATTCATTTCTTTAAGGAACATGTCAAAATTGGGGTCACTTTTCTTCACCACCCCAATCACAAATATCTCCACACCAGTGTCTTTGGCTTCTTTCACCACTTCTGTCAGATTCTTTTTATCTCGGGAGTCTGTCTGTCCATCCGTGATGACCAAGGCCACCTTCTTGATGCCTGGCCTGGCACTCTTGAACATGTCATTGGCAGCCTGCAGGGCAGTGGCCGTATAGGTACCTTCCCCCAGATACTGCATGTTGTCTACAGCCAACTTGAAATCATCCTTGTTGGAGAACTGCCTCAAATCAGCCACTATTTCCACCTTATGACTATAGTTGATTATGCCTATGCGGGCTGTGGCGAGATCCACAGCAACGCGGTCAGCCAGAGACTTCACAAAATTTTGGATGATCCGGAAGTTGTTTAGCCCCACACTTTCTGAACTGTCAATCACAAACACCAACTCCAGGGGAGTGTCTTTGCATTTGCGACCACAACCTACAAGACAAATGTTGAGACCAAAAAAAAAAAAAACTGCAGGAATGAAACCAAACCATCACTGATTAGCACCACATTAGGAGAAGAGAGGAAAGAATTAACTTGGGACCTGAACTATTATTTTACTTTCCTGTGACTGGGAACAGCTGACATCTGTCTCCCTCCAGGCTTCTATACTTGACTCAGATTCCATAACAAATAATAAACACCTATGTGTTCATTTCTTAAATTAAAATATATTTTTTAAAAGGAAAGGCAGCAGAACACAACAGACACTAGTATGGCAATATGTAAATCAATGGATGTGTAACTGATGTAATTCTGCAATCTGTATATGGGGTAAAAATGGGAGCTCATAACCCACTTGAATCAAAGTGTGAAATATGATATATCAAGAACTATGTAATGTTTTGAACAGCCAACAATAAAAAATTAAAAAATAAATAAATAAATAAAAGCTAGCATGCCCAGTGTGTGCCTTCCCAATTTTATTACTCTTCCTCTAAGAGGTAACTACTGTCCAAAATCTGTTCTTCATCATTTCAACATCTGTTCTTAATCTACAGCTGAAAGCTTCAACCCTTACATGAAACTGGAGATTTGCTCTCTGGCATGGAGGAAGTATTGGGATGAGAATTTTTAATTGTGTGGGGGAAGGATTGAGGTCATAAACTATACACAAGAGTAGCTGCCCACAACTACTCTATTTATGTCTAATCACCCACAATGAGAACTGTTGTGGCTTCCACGTTATCAAAGAGACTGTTAGTCCATCCAAGCTGTGAAACTGTTTGGGAGGAAGGATTCCAGAGAGCACTGGTCAATAAACAGCTTTTGTTTAAGTCAGTAAACAATCATTCAAAGCAATTCTAAGAGTCCCCAGAGGATAAAAAATTATCAAAGTTTTCTTCTTTTATATATATATATATCTCCTCCTGTTGCTCACCAACCAACCATAGAAAGTCATCAGGAAACTGGTGTTATTTTCACAGGGCTTTTAGTACCCAGAACCCATGTCCATATTGGTCTGTCATCATAGAGTTTCAGGCTGGCTCTTAGGTCCAGATGCCTTTTAGGGGACAATCCCGTTCTGGGATTCCCTGTATGCCAAGACAGTGATGTCCCTGCCTTCGACCACTTTAAGCACAGGAGTCTCTCTCATCTTTATTTCATTATTATTGTTATTATTATTATTTGCCTTTGGCTGATCTCTTTTCTTTACTTCCTCTTTCTGACAACTATTTTAAGTCTAAAGTGGTCCATCATAGATTCATTTAGATATCACTGTGAAGCAAAATGAACGACTGAATGTCCTTCTGCCTTTGAGATTCAGGATAGCCCTAGAAATCATGTTCAAAACTCAACTCAGACTTCTTGACTTCAGGAAAAACACAGACATTAAGCCACCAGCTAGACTGGACTTGTGTACCAGTTAGTTTTTGTAGTCATATTTCCTGTTTGTTTGTTTTTCCCTTCCCTAGTTCAGGTAAATGTCACAGACATGAGCACTGAGCTTACAAAAGACCAGGCTACCCACACACACTAAGTCAGGAACCTCAGGCTCCCTAACCACAGCAAAGACAACTTCCTTTGCTCAGTCAGGGTTCCCACAGCCTCGCTCATTGCTTCCTCTCAGTTTCTCTCTGACTTTGTACACCCCTCACTAGCCATATAATACACATCCTCCAAGGGAACTCCTTACCACACCAACACAGACCATAGTGAGGATGGTACCTTAAATGGATGGACTTTTTTCTTTGATAGTTAAATCTTACCACATATTTTAATAATGAGCTCAATAATTTCTTCTCTCTGGGGAGAAAAAGGAAAATGTATTAGCATTAAATGTATGACTATAGTATTTTTTTTCCCAGAGTCTTAAAAGTTGTCTTACTATAATCAGCAGTGAGCCATTTGATGTAATCCTTCCATTGCAGAAAATGAAATAGCACAGAGGTTTAAAAGTTGGATATAATAGATCATAACTGAAATGAGGTTCAGTTGTGAAACTTAATCGCTCAGAGTTCTGAAGTTCAATTGCAATTTCAGCATTTATCAGCTTGTAACCTTGGCTATTAGGTGACCTAACAGTGTCTAGATTGCAGGGCTGTGGTGCAGATGGAATGAGGTAAATACACATACAGCTCTTAGCCCGAGGTCTGTCCCCACTAAGCACTACCTACACAATAGCGAGGTGCAGACGTGCGCGTTCAGTAATGTGACTTAAACCACTTAGTTGCTTAGTGTAATGAGCAACCAAGGCATGCTTCAGGGTCTAAAAGAATTCATTCCAGGCTGAAGTCTCTCCTGTTTCTTCTGTACCAATCCTCAGTTTTGAAAGTCCCCTCCTCAGCTTCCTACTACTCTCACTTTGGCTCTTCTAGGAAATGTCCCTGTGTTTCTGAATGCTCCTTCCTTCATCCTGCAGTACGTCAGCTCCACAGAAGGGCCTGAGATCACATGGGTACCAGAAGTCAATTTGTGATGTCCTGCCCTGTGTGGCAGGTTTAAAGTGACTGAGATGAGACTACAGAAGGCAGGAGACCACATTTGCCAAAGACATGAAGCTGAAAAGGATGATTAACAGAAGCTTAGATTTCAATAGGAAGGAGCCATTGGACCTAATCCAAGAAGATAAAATTTAACAGATTCAGGAACAAAATTTTAAGGAATTAATCTATAATGACAGAATTGGGATAAAGGTGACATATCTGGTAACATGGATTAACAGCAATGAGATGGGAACTATTCAGTCATTTAAATCTAAGTTTTTAAATCGTAAACTGAGCAAAAAACAATCATTCCAAGTAACTATGTAAGAAGACCCTCTAATACCATGCTGAGTTACATTACAAAATTACATAAAATGAAGAGGTCAACCATGTTTTCTCAGAACTTTGCTATACTTTTCCATGTTCAGAGAGACATTTAATAAATCTGTAATTAGAATGTATATGGAAAGGAACATGTATGAATTTATATTAAGTATAACTAGAAAGGGGAAACATAAATTTATATTTTCATGTTTAACTTTTTAATGTAGAGAAAATAACTCTATACTAAATTTTATGATTATAGTTTTGCACTTGACCTTATATCATAATTAATTTCCCATATTGTTAAATGTTCTAAAAAACTTCATCTCTAAAGTAAAAAATGTGATCATTTTTGGATATATAGCTCTCTGATGAATGCTGCTAAGGTATCCTTCAGAGAAGTTACAGTAACTGACATCTCCAATAGCAATATAGAAGGAACAAAAGGAGTTACACATTTTGAATATGGGGAGTGAAAGCCTTCTGCAGCTAGAATAAAGCAGTTGGTGTTGAACTAAGATGATGGCTGACCTAGTGGGTAAATGGTAGAGTTATATAAGAAAACCTATTTTATTTTAGACATACAATGCTAGTTGTTATTATTTTCTAATCACTGCAATTTCATAGACCAAAACATTTCATTGTTTTAAATTGATTTATTGAATTGCTAGTGAAGTCAAATTTTATTTCATATGCATGTTTCCAAGTTATATTCTTGAACACACAGTCTGTATTTTGTCCCATTTTCTTTAATTATAAAGTTGGTCCTTTGTTGGCCTATAAGGGCACTGTATATATTAAGGCTGGATTTTAATTCTTTTCAACATGTTTTTATGGCATGAGTAGGTTTAAAATACTTTAATTGGCTGTATACATATCAACCTTTCCCTTTTCTATTAAGTGACTGGAACAGTTTATTCTTTCACTAAAGTCACTGAATAACTACTTTGGCTATTTGGTGCCAACAACAAAGGCATCAAATTTATTCTATGAAAGAGGTCACAGTCTAGTAGGAAGTAAACAAATAGGCAAAGACTTATATAAGTGCTCAGAGAGCCAGAGAACCACGAGGTCTGCTGGGGTTGGGGCAGTGGTCCAGAGAGGCAGGCTCTGACTGATTTGGGGTGGATGGAGACCGGAGGTACATCCCAGGCAGACGGAAGGGCACTCACACAAAGAACACTGCATTATAGTACTTGAGTAAGCTGGTGACTCCAGGTGTGTGGTAGGAAGAACAGAAATGTAGCAGTCAGGGAGCCTTGGTGTTATGTTGAAGGTGTCAACTTGAGCTGCACATTGAATACAGGTGATCCCTAAGAGCAGAAGAGCTCTGGTCTCACTCCTGTTTAAGAAAGAAGATCACAGCAACTGGTGGAGGGGTTTGAAGTTCCTAAATAGTTCAGGCAAAGAAAATGATACCAGAAGGCAGTGGTGATAGTGATGGGTGGGGAAGACAGGCCTGGAAGAACATTCCAGATGGAGCATGAAGGGAACTGGAGAGTAACTGAAAGAAGGGATGAGGGGAAGAAGGGGTCAAAGAGAAGGCAAACATGGTGGAGCCTTGCTCTAAGGTAGGGAGGAGTGGAATAGGGGCATGGTGGGATTGTGAAGATGATTGGGCCTGGCTAATTATTTGGTGGACCTCCAGGACATCCAACTAGAGAAGCCCAGTAGCAGTAGGATGTAAGTTCTGGTGCAGTCCCCGCTGGAGACAGATTAAAGAAATGCTAGTGTTCATTTAGTTGTTCAAACAGGGACCACAGTTAGATTGCCTGGAAGAGGGCCTCTCAGCCATGCTTTTACCAATGTGACCAACCACCCCCATTTGACAAACATACTCTACGTTATAATTTTAAAAAATAATAATTTTTAATTTATCCTATAATTTTACTGTGCTGTTCAATTAGCCTTTTCGAACTGTACATCCCCCTGCCTTTCGTGGCTGTCCCTCTATAAGAGATTGAAGATGGAGAAGAGAAGACTGAGGGTTGTCACTGGGAAATGCCAACATTGAAGGGACAGGTGGAATAACAGAATCTTTTTACATAACTTGCTGAGAATTATCTAAATATTTCACTCCATCAATAGTATTTTCCTCTTAAAAGCATTTGTTAGTCTGGAAGGAATCTGTAATTGATAGCTATTTGGGGGATACATTTGTTCAGGAAGAGAATGAGGGTAGGGAAATGAGAGAGGCCTTCCAAGGGGAGCTTTCCTGGGGGAGCAGCCTGGATTTGGCAGGGACAGGCCAACTCTAGTTAAAAAGCCCTGCTTACTTGCTCACTAGGTGACTTTGGGTATATTGCTCAATCTTTCTGTCTGACTTAGTATGTCTTCATCAGAAGTAAAGACAATACGACCTTCCACATGGAGCTGTCATGTACATTAAATATGGAGTATTAGACCTGAGAAGGCCTTGCCAATCAGCCTGCCTTATTTTTTTTTTTTTAACATCCTTATCCTCACCAACCCTACACTGCATTAGGCCTTGGCCAGCATTCATGCAGTGAATCTAGTCCTTACTCCCAAACTTAACCCAGATCCTCTGAAAATACATGACCAAGGTGGGCCAAGGCATGTAGGCCAATGTTGTTGACTTTCCAAACTATGAGTCCTTTGGGGTGGGGTGGGTGGAGAGAGGAGGAACATTCCAGGCAGAAGGAGTGGCAGTCACACAAATCACATTGCATTATGGTAGTACTTCACTAAATTTGTAGCACAGGGTGTGTGGTAGAAAGAATAGGGTCAGGTGTATTTAGACTATGGCAAATGGTGGAGGTGGTGGTTATGCATAGAGTGGCCATGCCCTTTGGCCCCAAGGAATGCTCACCAGAAGAAGGAGTACAGCTCTCCAAAGCTTGAGCACCTAGGTGGCTGAGAAAAGCTGATACTGATGTTAAGGAGCCTAGCTCAGTGCCTGTCACCTGTTAGATTTTAACAATGTACATTCTCTTTCCCTTCACTCTTCCCATCCTGCTAGCCTCTTGTTCTAAAATCTTGAAAACCAATGTCAATAAAATGATGTCGTCTCCATTACTAAGATCATTGCTTTATGGTTTAAAACCCTGCACTCAACAGATAAAGTTTGGAGCCTTTATCTATTGCTCCAAACATTTTGAGGCCGGAGGGCAAAAAAATAATCAATGTAAATAATAAATAATTGGGTCTGATGGGGAAGGTGGGGGCCGGTCAGTAAGAAAATCAAATGCTGCCCTTTCCCCATCCTCCTTTCAAAGCCCTTCCTCCTGCTCCTGCTCCAAACTGTTGCTAAGGTGACCTGCCCCAAGGTTCCTCCTACGAGTTGTTAATTGATACTGCCTGGGCTGCTTTTTTGGCCATCCCATGGGCATCTCCTGGCCTCCAATCACTTAGGCAAGATGGCGAAATGAAGGAGCAAGATAAGGAGGAAGAGGGCAGGAGAACAAGAAAATCTAAGATGTATAAAAGGGACAGGACACTCCCACCAGCTATGGCCCCCTTCTTCCTGGGAGAAGTCTGTTTTATTCTTTAAATAAAACTTGCTTTCTACGCTTACCTCGGCATTTCTCTGGTGCTTAATCTTCACCTCTGGGAAACAGAACTCATCGTCACCCGTAAACAGTGGTATCAATATCACACATCACCGTGCGCTCTGGACTCTCCTAACTATTTCTGTCATGGCATTTATCACACTGTGGATAAACAACCTTTATGTCTTTGTTCCCACGGGGCTGTCAGCTCTTTGAGGACAGGGAGACAGACTCTTATTCTCTACTATTTCCCTAGTACCTCTCTATCTCAGAGCCTGACTCACTACACTCCCCTAAAATACTGGTGAAAGAAAGAAATAAATGAGCAAATAAATGGATGAAGAATACATGGATGAAGTCCAATTCCTCATGCTGGGATAAAATAGTAAAGTCCCACTGGTCATTTATGTACACTTTCCCCTGCTGCTTGTTTTGTGGGGAGGAAATTATTGTCTATATAGCTGCTTCATCCACTGTAGGCATCTTTGGGGTCGGAGGAAAAGAGGTTCCATGTGTGCCTCTCTGCTCTTGTTGTCAGCACCTGAACTCCCACACCCTCACACTTGGATTTTCCTGGCACAGAACATCAGCATCTCCAGACCATGACCTAGAGAAAAATCAACAAGAAGAAAAGGTCCCTTTTCCTCTTCTACTCCAGGAGATGCAGTATCTTCCGATCAGACAAGAATGAATCAGAAAGGAAGAATTAGGATTTACTACAGAAACTCTAGAACCTTCCCATCCATGTGTGTCTAAAGAGTCAGGTTTGATTTTTTTTTCTGTTTTTAATGGTGTGTGGAAACGAGCAGGAAAATGTGGCTGCTTAACAAATATTTGTTGAAAGGTAAATCAATACATAAGCATAATCCTGATTTTGTGTTGCTGTTTTCCTTGGAACACTTCTTAAAGAAACCAGTTCAGGAAAAAGAGCCCCCATTCTGAAATGAGAAGGATCAGATAAAATAAGAAATCATTTGGACATTCAGTTTCTTGTAAACAGCTCACTTCCTTGTTGCCAATAATAGCAGTGTGAGCATTTCTACCAGGGGGTGTGAGGGGACTGGTCACACCTCCACCACAAGTTAGCCAAGGCTGCCTGGTGTAATTTCTCCTCCACGGTCCAATGCAATTACCTCATGCATCTAATTCAACACTGGGCTGGTAGCAGTAACCATCATTTAAATACCAACTAGAATCCTGCATCCAAAGAATTCATAATTCTAAAGCTAAAACATGAATGCAATAATTTTGCAAGCACAAAACCCTCAATTACCCACTAGAGCAGATACTCACTGTAAGTCCTGCATCTCCTTTTGGTCCTTGTAATCCCTACATAGTGCAAGAAGAGTTAACAGTCAATATAGTTGGAACCAGTCATGAGTATAAAATCACAACTTTTTAAATCGCATCTTGCCTGTTTTCCAGGAGATCCTGGGTCTCCAAGTTCCCCCTTTTCACCTTTCTTTCCCACATCACCCTGTTCTCCATGCTCACCCTTTAAAAATATGATAAAAAAAGACAAGTTTAAAGTATAAGCATTAAAGTCAAATAGCAAAAACTCTGCAACTTGGTTTATTTGCAACTGGTATCTCTTCAAGACCTGGAGCTCTTGTTGATACAAATATATAATATGAAAAAAAAATTGAGAGCAATTTGTTTACACTCCCTCAGCCATAGTTATCCAATTTATAATGAACCAGAGATATGAAGTGGCCATGTGATCAACTCCACAACTTCAGGGAAGGCTATTGCACAATTGTCCAGATTCCTGAGTTATCTGTTGTCTCCTGTATGTGTGTTGTAAGGATTTATCCCTTCATTGGCTGGCTTTTAAGAATGAAGGCAAGATTTTGTAAAATGAGCACATTTATAAGTAGAAAGGGCTATGCACAAGGTTTCAATTCCACATGGGTGTCTGAGAGTGTTAGGAAGAAGTGTGATGCATACGTGAGAGCTCATTTAAAGTCAAAGTTAAGCTATTGAGAGCTTAAGCCACAGCATTTCTCTAATATCCTGAAATACTTACCTTCTGACCTGGGAGGCCTTGGCCCCTGGTGCCCTTTGGCCCTGGAAAACCTTGAGGTCCTTGTTCTCCCTATACAGGATGTAAGAAAGAATGTTTCTATTAATTGTCCGGGATAACTCAGAATATTTGGACTTTGTTGACTTTCTCTGCTGTATAGTATCCCATTAAATAACAGGACTATAATTTATCCATTATCCTATGGATGAACATTAATTTCTAATATTTCTATATTAAAAATAGTGCTTCAATGAATATTTTTACATACCTTTGCACAATTGTACACTTCCCTAGGAGGAAACCTTTACATCAAAACAAATATACAGAATAGTACAAAATAAAATGAACACAAGTAAATACTTTCTGAAGTTGAACTGAAATACTCAGTTCTTCATGAGCCCAGCCCTAACATCTAACAGCAGATTTTCACAACTAGACTCCAAGGTTTTTTTTAATCCTCTGACATGTTGTGTTTCTAAATGGATTGCAAGTGTGGTGCTACACTCTTGCCTCCTCAATTCAACACAAGAGGACTTAAAACAAGTTTCCTACCATAGTCAGACTTCTCAGAACTTATTCCCTGAATGGCATTGCACCTTGGTATCCCTTGAGCCAAGCCCAGTGCTATAATATAGCGGACCCACCAGGAAAGTTTATGCAGTATTGTACAAATCCTGGGCTCAGCTAAGGAGACTCATGCTTGAAGAAGGAGTGCTTTCTTTATTAATTGCTTAGTTGGTTGAAGTGGACAGGTAAAGATTATTGGTCTCTATTCAATTTAGAGTCAAGAGAGAATCCTCTTTTCTCACCAGGGAATCTGGAGGTTTTAAGAGGTCCTGAACCTGGATAGGGACTGATATCGGTTACATATACCCTAAATATTAAGTCAACACTTGGATGTGAAGCTGAAGATTCAAGGAAAGGGAGAAAAATCTGTTCTCTTTTTCAGAGAAGGCACTCCTCCCACAGGTAGGTATCAGGAAGACAAAGAGGCAGGAATGTACAGGAAACAGATCACCCTCACTACACACACTGAAAGCCATGCTTCAGCAGGAATGAATCTACAGCCTCATCTGGAGGAGGAGGCAGAAGGTCTGTCTACATACAGACTGGAAGGCCAGAGCTTAAAGTGGCCTGAAACACCCTGAGGAGTTGCATGCCTAGAATTCTACTGTGCTCTGCTCTAAGTAAATGTAAAGGAAAAAAAAAAAATATGAGAAGGAAGTATTCTCTTAAGGAAGATGTTCCAGTTAAAAACACTTTGGTGGAGGTTTGTTTTCTCAGATTTTTATGAGATGAATGAGCTATGTGTGGAAGGTAGCTTTGGCTTGTCAGGGAGTCTCAGACACTGGGATCAGAACTGGGAGAATTGAGATCAGAGATCCAGGAGGGTTTCTGACCAGGTATGAGGAAATTAAAAGTTCACGGGAGAACACTAAAAAGAAACGAATGGTTGGCTCTGTCCCAACCCCAAAGGACAGCCAGAGAGCGAATCACTGTGGGACCCAGCTGCAGTGGTGACTTATCACTGGGACATCTATATTTAGACAAAGGGAGTCCACCTTTCAACAATTATTCAGAATAATTATTCTTTGACAACATCTCAGATCTCCACAACAGCTAATACAAAAGACGTCCAATAAAAGTTGGTGACTAACTAGCTGCTTTTAAGAAATGACACAATTTCCTAACAAAGTTAAAAGCTATTGTGGCTTCCTCACCACACCCTGAGGGGAAAACCTCAGAGAGCCAGTTATCATGTTTGGATCCTTCTATGTTCAGGAATTTATTTTGGGATACTTCACACATAAACATTTTCTATATAATTGCTAGAACTATAGTCATTCCAGGCACCTGGATTTCCTTATAGTGAAGGCATTTTCCCCCACTTTAAATTACCAGTTTCCCTTCAAAATACTTGAAGGCTTCCTATAACTTTCAGAGTAGATTACCAGGCTAAAAGCCTCTTACCACGTAAGTCCATATCTTAGCTTGGCAGAGGTGGACACTATACAATCAGATTTGTTTTTTTCCCTTTATAAGTCTCAGGAAAAAGAAAAACAATGTTTTTAGCGCGAGTCAAAGCAACTGCAGGAAACAACCTTTCAGAAGGTATGATTAAGTGCAAACTTTAAACCTAGCTTCTTAATCACTGTACCACTTTGTTGACTCTTAAATCTGTCCTGTTAACAATGTGATAGTTTTGTTTTCAGATGATTGCTTAATCTCCAGGAAAGAAGTTTTTAAGTGTAATGCACAACTACCTGAATGCTTCAATGATTTTTTTTTATTACTGATGTCAGGAAACAATAGTGTTTTTTTCTAAATGTTCTATAAGATGCAGTAATTAAAAAAATAAAATTCATAGATAATCAAAGAATGTAAAGGGGACGTCTGGCTTCTGCTCAGAATATAGAAAAGTAAAAAGTCAATCCTTCCCTTGTTCTTACAATGACTTACAACCTGTGGAGTCACAGCTTTTTTTGAATCTGTCATAGAGCTGTGGTTTCAGGGAAATCTGCCAACTCCACATATAAGGAAGCACGAATCGTCCACAGAGAGGCAGAACCTGACCACTCAATACCTGGGGGAGAGCCCAGGATTGGTAAGGAGGATTTGACTAAAATTTTTAATAAATTGCTAAAGGCCAATACAGGCTACCAGGAGAGGAGGAGAGCTGGAGGCACAAGGGGAAATGGCACCCATCACAGGCTCTTCTTCTTTGGGGACCTTACCAGTGCTCATAAGAAACCTAGGGCAAGTAAGAGTCTGAAGAAACTCTCTTCTGGTGCAGGCAGAGGGAAGTAGGAATCTCCAGTGTCTTGGCCTGTCTGTGCTGACAATATACCATGGAAATAGGTTGCTTATAAACAACAGCAATCTAATTCTTATAGTTCTGGGGCTGAGAAACCCCAGATCAAGGCATTAAAGGATTCATTGTCTTGTGAGGGCCTGTTTCCTGGTTCATAGATGGTGCTTTTTGCAGTGTCCTCACATGGTGGAAGGGGCAAGGCAAATCTCTTAATTACCTCCCCAAGGCCCCAGAGTGCCTGGTAGCATTTCAACATGGATTTTATGTTCAGACTATACCACCCAGGGCAGGGTACGACACTCCCTGTGAAACAAAAGTCCTAAAACTCTAGGGAAAGGCAGCAAACATTGTTATCTTGAGGGCACAGCGGATGACCCATGCCCACTGGGGGCCGGAAACAGAGTCAATCTGTGGGAATGAATCCTGGCACCGACCTATAGAGCAGCTCCACTGCTTGGGGAGGTTCATAAAGTCAGGCTCAGCCAAGACCGTTAGAGGCCTCTATAGATTTGCTGGAACTCATAGAACCACACACTTAAAAGAGGGTGAAAGTTACTTTAACTAAATCATTTTTTACTAAATAATAATTTTTTAAGGTAAAAAGAATCAATGAAATACTTGGGAAAATGTAAATAATGCCTCTAGATTTGATAGTATTATATCAATAATAATTGCTATTTATCACCCTACTGTGTTATGTAAGAGAATGTGTTTGTAGCAAAAGGACTGCAGTTAGGGTAAAAACGACACTGTAGCTGGAACTTACTCTCAAAAGTTAGAGAAAAAGAATATGAATGTTGGTACACACACATACTTTGATAAAGCAAATGTGGTGATGTTAACTTTTATGGAATCTGGTAAAGGGGATACGGGAATTCTTCGTACTATATAACTTTTCTGTAAGTGTGAATTACTTCAAATAACATTTAAGGTTAAAACAGCATATAAAGTGAATGAGTGTAAAGGTAAATGAATGCATTAAATGACTGCACACAGGCATCGGCTATCATCCCGGCAGCAGCTAAAAAATATAAGTATACAAGTGTTTTGTCTACCCAAAGTTTTGGGTACCCACAGGCCAAAAGAATACCAAGGGACCTAAAACAAAGCCCTGGTGTGGATTTCCTGAGGTGACTCCAGCTCTTTATATACAGGAGGCTTCTATCATCACCAAGAACCTTTGTATTTCCCCAGGATTGAACTGAAGATGGACTTCAGTTCAACCACTTGAACCAGAGATGGCATTGTCCTGCCTGAACACGGCCAGTTCATAAGCCCAGCACTGGTTATCCACCACCACCAGACCGACCTTTGCCTGCCTAGGCGTAAGGGCAATGCTAACAGAAAGTAGATACTTAGGCTGCAAGGCAAGAAGGGAGCCTTCAACAGCCATTTTCCCTTCCTGTTTGAGTCACATCTCCCGAGTTTCCTCTGTCATCCCGAAGATGATAATAGAGATATTTATAACACAGCAATACTTATATCTAAAGAGATACATACTTCATTTTTACCAAAGGGTATGAAGGTGCCCATTATTAAGTAAGATAAGAAACAAGTTATTCTAAGATTTCAACACAGGCCTGTTGTCTTGGACTGAAATGTGGAAGGAGAGAGAAAACAGACTCAACTGGAATTTTAACCAAAACCCAGGCTCAATGTAGTGACAACACTTTTATCAACAAACTTTATGACTTTCAGTTTTACTGTTGAGCTGTTTTCTTATCATTTTCTATAACTTGCTCAAAGAAAAAAGGTTAAAATCAGTAATTATAAAAAATGTCCAAAGTCCAGTATTTCCGGTTCAAATGGAATTCAAGTTCCTCCTGTCAAGGGCTGCAGTCCTGTCTGAGAAACTGCCACGACCTGGTTATATATTGAAAACAAACAGCACTTCTAGCTAAACAGCTACAGGTTAACCAGGGCACTCTAGGCTGAGAGGGCTAGCTGTAGAAGCACTGGGGGGGGGGGCATTTTGCATTTGTAAGGAATATTCTTTGCTAAGATGCAATCATATAACCTATTGAAAGCCCAAACCTATCCCCATTACTTTGTAGTGGCCCTCACATGTACCAAACTTTTTAAAAATTACAATTCTTTCCTCAGCTTCTTCTCTAGTTTGCCTTTCCTCCTTTCTGATGGTGCTGACTGTATTGCTAATAAGGAAAAAAAAGGAGTTATACATTTTGAAGATGGGGAGTGAAAGCCTTCTGCAGCTAGAATAGCGCAATCAATGTTGAACTAAGATGCTGGTTGACCTAGTGGGGACATGGAAGAGTTAGAAAGAAAGAACAGTGACCTGTCTGAACAGTCATCTGGTGTTTAATGTGGAATCCAGGAACTACTTTGTATTGAAAGGGATTGCTTTCTCCTTTTTAGTAATAGCCAGTTCACTTGAGAAGAAAAATGGACTTTCTCTGTGGCCTTTCTAGTACATAAAATCATGCAGGTCGATCAGAAGCACTTATCCACAGACTCCTAGAACAACCAAACTTTGGCATTATCTCCTTATCCCAGAAATTCTGATCATAATCATCTCCTGTTGCAACTAGAAACATTTATTGTATCCCTATGTGCAGAGGACTGAGTTTATGTTCCTATTTAATTTTTGTAATAATCCTGGGAACAAACATATAAACGAGAAAAGCTAGGCTTTTGCAATTCTTCCGTAGCACCCTGGATTATATCTGATTTCATAACAATGTTTTCAACAGTAATTCTCTCTCTCTCTAAACTGCAAGCTGACAGTCCCTCCAAAACAAAACAAAAGGTCCACTGATTTTTCCTTTTGGAACAGAGTATAGTAGAAGCTGGGCAGTTTCCCCTTCTCTAACCTGATAATCAATAGCTTCTAGTTTGTTTAAATCCTTTTCCTTTGAGGAATTAAACTCTTCTCACTTAATGTCCCATTTTCATACATTAACATTCTCTAATGGGCACTACGACAGGCTAATGCTTGTTCGATACAGCAGCCCATTTGGCTGGGAGTAGACTGAATGAGTGAGTTACACGTTATCAGAGGAGCATTTGCTGGACTGCAGCTCTGATGCATGTGGTACCTGGCCAAAATACAGTCCCAATGGGCTTAACAGAACAAAAACATGGCTTTGATATATTTTATTGTCATTCAAATGGTGATCTAGCTCCATTGTGTCTGGTGAGAGACCAGAAAAGCATTTACTCTTTACAGATTGAAACACTGATATTGAGTCTGTTCGTAGAAACAGTTTAAAACCCTGGTGATTTGTATTTCTTTCTTCAGAGCCTCTGTTGAAACTGGGAAAACAGTCAGCCTCATAACAAGGGTTTTCTAAACAGCTCCCATGGAAACTTCCATGAGCTGGACCAAGATAATGCTGTATCCATTTTCTACGGCTACCATAATGAATTACCAGAAATTTAGTGGTTGATAACACCACCAATCTATTCTCTTATAGTTCCACAAGTCAGAAGTCTGAAACCAGTTCCACTGAGCTAAAGTCAAGGTGTTGACAGGGCCAGGTTCCCCTAGTGACTCTGAAGAAATAATCTGTTTCCTTGATTTTTTTTTTCCATCTTCTAGTACCTGTCCACAGTCTTCCACTTCTCTCCATCTTCCTGTACCCCGTCTGTTCCCACCACCACCTCACCTCTTCTGTAGTCTATTTTCCTCTGCTTTCTTCTTAATTGTAATTATTAGGGCCCACCCATATAATCCAGGATAATCTCCCCACCCCAGAATTCCTTCTGCAATGTATGGTGATATACACAAATTCCAGGAACGAGGACATAGATATTTGGGAGCCATTATTCAGCCTACCACAATGGCTTTTGTCCCATTCATGCAAAAAAAAGTAAGATCACTGTTGTGTTGCCTGTAATTTAATATACTTCTCTTAGACAAGATTAATATGTATATGTGCAGGTTAATGTCATTTGCACTCCAGGAGTGCTGAGTTTAAACTTAAAATATAGTCATGTGCTGCATATTGTCATTTTGTTCAACAGACCATGTATACAACAGTAGTCTCATAAAATTATAATGGAGCTGAAAAGCTCCCATTACTTATTGCCATCATCATATTCCAATAATGTCACAGCACAATGCATTTTGTACACATTTGTGGTGATGCTGCCCAAAACACACCTACTGTGCTGCCAGTCATCTAAAAGTATAGCAATACAATTCTGTACAGTACATAACTCAATAATGATAATAAATGACTAGGTGCTAATTTGTGTACTTACTATACTATACTTTTTATCATTGTTAGAACATACTCCTACGTGTGTGTGCGTAACATCCTTACTGTAAAACATATGCACAAGGAGGAGCCTCATACATCTCATGTTTACTACATTGCTTGATTGCATCAAGAAGCCATATCAAGTAACTGACCTGTACCATCTAGGTTTATGTAACTATACTCTGTGATATTTGTGCAATGATGAAATTGCCTGGTGACGCATTTCTCAGAACATTTGCCTGTCCTTAAGCAAAGCATGACTGTACCATAATCAGTAGTCCATACTTCCAAGAAGCATACTTCAAATATTGCTATCTATTGTTCCAGAGACATAAAAAAGCAATTCATCTTTGGTGAAATATGGGGTGTTCAAGATAGGTGGTGGCTAGAAATGTGCAGGTCACTTGCCCCTGCATGAATGGGGCCCAAGAGTCAGGTGAACCCATAGGCCATATACTTTTGGTAGAGCACCACAATTTCAAAACTCCCTTCAGTACAGGTGCTTCATACATTCATTCCATAATGAAGAAACTCTTCACCTGATCTAACTTGATCTGGACCTGGGAATAGGGTTGCATTTTCCTCAGAGTGATTATTTATGTAGTGCTTATAAAAATGCTGAAGAAGACATGGAATTGGAACCTTTCAGTGTGTTGTGTGGGGGCCCATTTGCTAATAAGGAGTTAAACTTAGAGTAGAATTCTATCTGAAACTTGCTTTAATGAAAACAGACCACCTGAGATAGCAGGCTTATCTAGGAAGAAATAGGTTATTGTAAATATTTACAGGCCACTGATACCAAGAGAGTAAAAAATATAAATATCCAAATTAGGTCCCACTCAGCTCATGTAAGTTACATCCAAATTATTCTCACTTTTGTGAGTCAAGTTTTCCACATCATTTTTCTTAAACTTTTAGTCTCTATTTCCATTTTTCTATTTATAATTACTAGCAGGTGATAAAATGAGTGAACAAGTAACAGATGAACATTTGCAAACAATCTCAGCAAAATCAAGCCCAGTAACTGGGCTGTTTGTTTCATGAACCTGTGTTCACTGTTGATTTTCTATCTGATTGCCAAAACTTAGTCCAGTGTTCCAATAATAATTATTCTTAGTTTAAATCCGAAAATTAAATGCATTGATAGGTCACAGTGCAAAGAGTGCCGTGGTTTTGAGGGCTTTACCAGCTGGTCTCAGCTGCATACGTTAACACATCTTGCCCTCTTGTCTAAATAGCTGTCTATAAAATCTGCCAAATTTTATGAACATCTTACATAGCATTTGAATACACTTGTACTGCCAATGATAAATACAAAGAGACAGGGTTGGTTGAGTGGCAGTTGACTGTGCTAGGGACAAGGACATCTGGAATGCTCCCTTTGCTGGCCATCTGCATAGCACAAGTCTCCCAGTTCTCCCTGTATTTCTAGTAGCCCATGCTCTTAGTTGGGTTTGATGACCTCCACACTTCTCTCTTGGTACTCCTTGTGTCCTCACAAAGTCTGCCATAGTCCTTCACTTTTACTTTAATATCCTTAACAATCTTGTCCACATCTATGATTTTAGTGGTGATCTCAGAAGGCTAATCTCTAATCCTTTAGTCCCCAATTCCATTTTTGTCTCCAAACTCCATGCCTGACTTCTATGTACTTTCTAGAGCTTCCCACATACTAAACATCTCAGAACCAAATCTGTCAACTACAATAATCTTACTGAGCCATGTTTGCTTTCCTTTACCTCTCAGTCTCTCATGCTAATGATTTTGTGTCCTGACCTCTGTGCTCCCCCAACACCCTCACTCAATCTGTAGGTGAGTCCCAGACCTTGCAACTATTCTAAGAAGGTTTCCCTGATCTGCCCTCACCCCAGTCCAGATGAATGCCCTCATATCAACCTAAACCTCTCTTGTAGCATGCATCTCCTAAGATGCTTGGATGTTCACATCATCTCTTTTCTACTTATCATGAACTCCCAAAGTAGAGGCAATGCATTTTATCTTTCTGCCTTTTTATCTAAGGTGCCTATTTTGGACAGCATGTCGTGCTGAGTCAGTGGAAGCAGAGGCTAACCTTCTTTTTAGTAGAAGTTACCTGGAGACCAGGCACCCTAAACTCTTGTCTTAATTAGCCTTGCATACCCCATAGATGTCAAGGTGCTGCTCAGGTTAATTCAAGGCAAATTTCATGATAACTTTGCAGGGATCAATGTGAAAAAGAGATAATAGGAATGTGTGGAAAAGTGCCAGCCGATCATTCATTATGTGGATCAACTGAAGAAGGTTCTTTGGACTTAGACTGTAGAACTGAGTCCAAGCCAATTTATTAATAGCTCCTGTCATATTGGCCTCTGAGCTAGTTGAATAAAACAGGTAAGGGGATCTTTACAAGTTAGAAAACCACTGTGGCTCATTTAAGAAGCATTCTGCTGATGGCACATGCCACTAAAGCAGTGCTGCAAGGTGCAAAGACAGCAGGAAATGCTGACCAGGACAGGCACAGCCAAGGTCTCAGCAGAAGGAAATGGGGCCTCAGTGCAATATTCAATCCTTGTGCCTGAATTTGCTGAATGAAAGAATTCCATGAAATGTTGTATGCTTTTGAAACTGCTCTTTTTTCCCCCATATGCCAGACAAGAATGGACCCAGAAGCAGTGGAAAGGGCAAAGCCTCCTTCATACTGATTTAATAGTGGAGTAGGCTGAATAATGGCCTCCAAATATAGCTGGGTCCTAGTCCTGGGACCTGTGAATATAATCTTAAATAAAAATAGGGTCATTTTCAGACATGATTTCTTTAAAGATCTTGACACATGGAGATTATCCTGGATTATCTGGGTACATCAGATCAGAGAGAAGAAGAAGAAATTTGACAGCAAAGAAGGTAGCCATGTGATAAAAGCAGAGAGAAATCAAAAAGATATAATAATGACTTTAAAGATGGAAGAAGGAAACATGCATGATGAGATACAAGCCATGTGTCTCTAGAAACTGAAAAAGACAAGGAAGTATATTCTTTCCCAGAGCTAACATGTTAATGTTGGCCCACTAAGATTCATTTTGGATTTCGGAGCTCCAGAACTATAAAAAGAATAATTTTGAATTGTTACCACTAAATTGCATTTAGTTGCCACTAAATTTATGGAAATGGATACTGTTGTCCCTCCTACTTTTAGCAGATCAAACCATAACAAGAGTGTTCTGCATTAAATTATTGAAAAAATAATTTGGCTCCAAAATATTTTGAGTGCCAAGGAGTGCACACTCTGACATTAAAATGAGGAGGCCATCAGCAGTGTTCAGAGCAGTTTTGGGTTTTACAGGCAAGTGGCTCCAAAGATGGCTCTTCAGGGAGTGGTGTTCTGTAAATTTTCTCTCTTCAGGAGAAAAAGCAATGCTGAAAAATAATATTTCACACTAAGAGGAAGAGAAGGCTATTCAATGTATCAGCTTGCCTTTGCAATATGGCTGGAGATTGTTGGAAGAAGACTATGAATCACTAAAACCAATGGTTCAGAAACATCACACTTATTCTTTTAAACTTGATCAGGTTTAGACTCACATTGCTTGTGAACTAAGTTGTTGCAATAGTTTTTTTAATCTATGTCTTTCTTCAGCTCACATCCATCCATTCCAGAGATCTTCAAAAGTGAGGAAGCAGGAAATGATACTTCAGAAGACCCTGAGAATCTGAGGGAGGTAGATATTTTTAACTACACAGTCCACCTCCTCTTCCCCATACCTCTGTCAAACAAGGAATCATTGCTGAGTTAATGCACTGAGCATGCAAATGGTGTAGAGAAAGAAAAACGAGAAGAAAGTATATTCCCAAGCTGTAATAGAGTCCAACACTCAGCTGACCAGGTTGCTCTGTCCTTAAAACCCTTCCAGATTATATACCCACAAGAAATGAAAACATATGTTCATACAAAAACTGGCACATGAATGTTCAAGACAGCACTATTTATAATAGCCCCAAAGTGGAAACAACCCTAATATACATCAATGGACAAATGGATAAATAAAATGGAGTATATTCATTCAATGGGATATAATTTGGCCTTAGAAAGGAAGTTCTGTCTAGATAGGGCAGAAGGGTGGGAGGGGAAGGGAGGGGCATGGGGTTAAAAATGATGGTGGAATGTGATGGATTTTATTATCCAAAGTATATGTATGAAGACACAAACTGGTGTGAACATACTTTATATACAACCAGAGATATGAAAAATTGTGGTCTATATGTATAATAAGAATTGTATTGCATTCTGCTGTCATATATAAATTTTTAAAAATTAATTTAAAAAAGAAAGGAAGTTCTGATATATCAGGGATGCATTTTTTAAATTATGCTGTGCGAAAGAAGCTAGACGCAGAAGACCACATATTTTATGATTCCATTTGTATTAAATGTTTAGAATAGGCCAATCTATGGTGCCAGAAAGATTAGTGTTTTCCAGGCCTCAGGGTTAAATGAGAAAGGAATGTGAGTGATTGCCAGGGACATGAGCTTTCTTTTGAGGATGATGAAAATGTCTAAAATTAGGTTGTGGTGATACTTGCACGGTTCTGTGAAAATTCTAAAAAATTATCGAAGTATCTACCTTCAAGGAGTGAACTATATAATATCCGAGCTCTTTTTCTTTTTTATTTATTTAATTTATTTTTTTATTATTAGTTGTTCAAAACATTACAAAGCTCTTGACATATCACATTTCATACATTTGATTCAAGCAGATTATGAACTCCCATTTTTACCCCGTATATATATTGCAGATTCACATCCGTTCCACATCCATGTTTTTACATACTGCCATGCTAGTGTCTGTTGTATTCTGTTGCCTTTCCTATCCTCTACTATCCCCCTCTCCCCTCCCCTCTCCTCCCCTCCCATCTTCTCTCTCTACCCCCTCTACTGTAATTCATTTCTCTCTCTCTTGTTTTTTCCCCTTTCCCCTCACTTCCTCTTATATGTAATTTTGTATAACAATGAGGGTCTCCTTCCTTTACCATGCGATTTCCCTTCTCTCTCTCTTTCCCTCCCCCCTCTCGTCCCTGTTTAATGGTGATCTTCCTCTCATGCCGAGCTCTTTTTCAACAAACAACCCTTTCTAGGGTTCCTGTCATCAGAGCTGTGATCCCCAAACTTTGATGAACATCAGAAATATTTGTAGAACTTGTGAAAATAAGGATCCTACTCTCTGGGTTCCACTTTCAGAGTTACTGGCTTTGGGGGTTCAGGTAGAGCCCAAGAACCGAGTGTCTACCAGGTCCTTAGGTGACACTGGTGGGGGGTGAGAGGCAAAGGCAGCTTGCCTAGAGAACTGCCAGGGGACAAGATCCTGCAGAAGCTCTGCAGCGTGGCATGAAGGCCGGCCCTGCACCATCTGGCTCTGCCTGTGTCCCCAGCCAGCTTCTCCGTAGGCTTCATCTCACCTTAATCCCCATTCATACACATCTATTTCTGGCTCTCTTACTTTTCTGGGTGGGGGCAAGGGAAGTTACCAGGGATTGAACCCAGAGGCACTCAACCACTGAGCCATATCCCCAGTCGTTTTTTGTATTTTATATAGAGACAGGGTCTCACTGAGTTTCTTAGCGTCTTGCTAAGTTGCTGAGCTGGCATTGAACTCATAATCCTCCTGCCTCAGCCTCCTCAGCCACTGGGATTACAGGTGTGCACCACTGCACCTGGCCTCTCTCACACTTTTTGCCCACATATTAGACATAAACTTATCACCATTGTCAATTTAAAAAAAAAACATATCTGCCTGTGCAGAAATTATGGATGCTTCTAAGTGTTTCTGTTTGAGGCATGAATTATAGGGTACAAGTTCTACATTGCTCTCATAGTTGTATCATCTTCAGAAAGGATCATAGCTACTAGAAGACAGTGCATTCTGTAACCTGTGATTTTCCACCAGGAATTAGTGCAAAAAGGACTATCAACTAATTTTCAGGAAATGTCTTTCAGGAAATATCTTTCAGCAGAGGATTCACAACTTTAGCCCTTTCATAAATCACTTTTTTGGATATACTATGGGGATTAAAGAAGTAATATTTATAAAGTCCTATGAATTCTTTCAATAAGAGAACCTTATGATTAACACTTCCTGTAAGCAAACCTTAACCTCACTCATTTATATGCCCTGTTTTCCTTTCTCATTTCCAACTTAACACAGAAATTATTCCTGACAATGCAGACCAGATTCAGAGAGGCAACTCTTACCCACTCAGGGACGATTTTCTCTTGATTTTCTTCATAAGCTACTTAATGACACATGAATAGTAGGTCTTCCTCTACCATTGCATGTATGGATAGCACATCAAAGGCCAAGAAATAAAACTATGAAAAGATCCATAGAATCAGAGTCTCCTATAAAAGCATACCTTTAAAGTCATTCATTACCAAAGTTAACTCACTTTTTCTTGCATCATGCTTACTTCAAGGACATATCAAGAAAACCCCCAAGTCAAAGTATAATATAAGAGGCAAGTATATGGATAATGAAACTGTATTCTCAAAATTTTATAACCTAGACTCATACTCAAAGTGAAATAGAAAAATTACATCAAAGAATTAGCAGCAGCAGAAAAATCTTCAGGTAGGCAGATTTCATTTGCATACAAGAAAGGGAAGTCTACCAATAGCTAAAGGAATAAGCCTTTCAAGACACAAAGAAGTGAAAATGTTAGTATAGTATGAGAAAATATGAGAAGTTATCTCTGGCAGGGGGAGAAAAATATATAGATAAATGACATTACAAGCATTTAGTGTACTATAATATAGCTATTACAAATAAATTCTATGTTGATTAAGAGGGCATCCAAGTTATGTCAACTGGAAGAGGAAGCAAAGAAAGTTGAAAAAACTATGCATAGAACGATTTTTTTAAAGACACTGTGCTATCTGTATGTATACACAGCTACTCTAAAATATGGAAAACACACCAAACTGCAACAGTGATCGTCTCTATAGAGACAGGAATGAAGGGAAAGGGGAAAATTTTACAACTTTACATCATATGAGGGATGCAGATATAATACAAGGATGCATTATAGCCATATTTTAAACTAACAAAGTTTTGTAAAATAGCTACGAGGTCTTTGGAAAACATACAATAAAAGAAGAATGCTTCTGTTCTCAGGGATGTTCATACTCTGAACAGTCAGGTATTCTTAAAATGTTGTAGAATGGCCAGGTGCAATGGTACATGCCTACAATACCAGCTACTTGGGAGACCCAGGCAGGAGAACTGCCAAGTTCAAGGCCAGCCTGGACAATTAAGCAGAACCCTGTCTCAAAATAAAAAATAAAAAGGGCTGTAGATATAGCTCAGGGGTAAAGCACCCCTAGGTTCAATCCCTAGTACTGCAAGAAAAAAAAAATGTTGTAGACTTAGAATGAAATCTTGTGTGGGATGGGAGGGGGCTTAGAGGAAATCTTTTCTGATTTGAAAGATCAAAGACACACCTAGCAATTCCTTTCTTTTTGCAATCACAATTTTATCCCTGTTTCCTCAGTTGTTCCCATCAGCATACAACATACTCTAATATCTCCCATCTTTAAATTAAATATCTTCTTTAATCATATACTTTCCTCCCTGAATTACTCTATTTCTTTGTTCCTCTTTTTGGAGTGTTGCCTATGTTCTCCATCTTTGCTTCCTTCCTCACTATTCTCTCCTTTCAAAAACTTCTTTTTAAAATAATTTCAAATTCACAAAAGTATGCAAGGATAATATGAATGTTTTCCCAAGATTACTTTCATCCAGATTAATCAGTTGTTAATATCTCCCACATCTGTTTTACATATTCTCTCTGCATCCTTGAAGATAGGAGGAGGATATGTGTGTACCTATAGCTCTCCTCAAGGTCACCAGTGACTTCCATGTTGTCAAAAAATCTAATGATCATGTTTTAATTCTCATCTCATCAGCAGTACCAAAATCAGTGCTCCTTAAAACATCTTTACTTGGCTTCTGGACATCACTTCCGGTTGGTTTTCTTTCCACCCTACTGTCCCAACCTCCCAACCTCCTTTGCTGGATCCTCCTCATCATGCAACCTTCCAGCACTGCAGGATGAGCTGGGCCCTGTCCTAGGATCTCTTCTGTTCTCTAAGTTCACTCTCCACATGTTCTCATCTAGTCTCAACACTTCAAATACCATCTATATATTGTTAAGTATAATTTACATTTCTCATCCTGACCTCTTCCCTAAACTGTAGTCTTCTAGCTCTCAAATACCTATGGAATAGCACCACTGATAGCTTTAGCTTTAGAGGAACAAGTCTAAATTTCTACCTCCATTCTTTCTATATTTCTCACCTCAGGAAATGGCAGCTCCAGCCTTCCAGTCATTCAAGTCAAAAATCTTCATGTTCCTTGACTCCTTTGTTTATATTAGACCTCAGATCCAACCTAGAATACAATCGCTGCTCTCACTATTGCCACCCTGGCTAAGCCATCATTATCCCTCACCTGCTTTTCTTTCTTTCTTTCTTTTTTTTTTTTTTTTTTTT
>NW_026000142.1:3667300-3720320 GCF_001458135.2 Marmota marmota marmota
TTTTTTTTTTTTTTTTTTTTTTTTTTTTTTTTTTTTTTTGTGGTGCTAGGGATTGAAGCCAGGGCCTAGTGCACGCAAGGCAAGCACTCTACCAACTGAGCTACATCCCCATCCCCTAACCTGCTTTCCATCAATAGCTTTCTATCTCACTTCTTCATCTCTTCACTGTCTACTGTCACATACTACCAGAACCATACTTAACATGATTTATATCAGGTCACTTCTCTGTGTGACACCCTCTAAGAACTTCTCATATCACCCATAGCTCACCGCATTCCAGTCAAGCTGTCACTGATGCTCCCCAACTATGCCAGGCATGGATTCTTACCCAAATCCCTAAGAAATCCCCAGTTTCCTCCTATAATGCCTGAACTTCTACCCCACTTTTAAACATGCAGCATTGAACATCACAGGTCAAGACCATAGAATAAAGGACAAAGATCATTGCTAACAAGGAAGTGTTTTTGACAAAATAAGCAAAAGCAGGAAATAAGAAATTCTTCCAGTGAGCAAGATGTGGCCCTGAGTCTTTTGATCCTTTAATTCACACTTTAAAATCCACTTTAATAAAACTGGTTACTCTGGGAAATTGTTTATTTTTGCACATTGGCTGACATTATTAGGATTAGTTCCAGTTGATGATCTCATCAGCAAAGTACCAAGGTTAAACCTCAGAACATTTTGCTTCCGCTTGTCAAATCTGGTTGCAATGTCATTCACCATATGCAATGAGAAATGGTAGATTATAAATACATGTACTCTGTGACTCAGAAGGAATGGACTCATTTTAGTGTATGGTATATGAATTCAGTCTTACTAGCTCCCAGTCCCACCTCATATATCACTCTTGATCACAAACACCATCCATTACTAAATTAGCATAGGAGACATGCTAAATGCAGACATTTCAGATTTAAAGATAATTGTTTTGTACAAATGTTTAGAGAATCAGACCACATGGACTTGCAGTTTTCATCACAAGTTGAACATCTGAGAACTAACTCTACCAGATATTAGATAAATATTAAGTCAAGATACAAAACAAGGTATAGTTTAAGTATCCTTATAAGGTAAAGGGCCAAGAGTAAGGGTTGTCATAGGGAATGTAAAGATCAGTAGGACTTTGATCTTAGAGGACTGAAAGATTGAGAAAAGTCAGGAATGAGCACTCAGATCATATGTGTCTTGCTAATTCTTAAAGTTGATCGTTATTTGGGTACATGTTAAAAACATTTTTAGACTTGTTTTCTTGATAAATAAATACATCCTTTTTCAAATTACATAATGCCTTTGGATAAAATATTCACACCCACAGTTACTATGGATGAAGATTTAATTCATTAAGAAACATACTGCAGCCAGGTGCGGTGGTGTGTACCTGTAATCCTAGCGGCTCAGAAGGCTGAGGCAGGAGGATTTTGAATCCAAAACCTATCTCAGCAACTTAGCAAGACACTAAGCAACTCAGTGAGGTCCTGTCTCTAAATAAAATACAAAATAGGGCTGTGGATGTGGCTCAGTGGTCGAGTGCCCCTGAGTTCAATCCCCAGTACCCCTACTCCAAAAAAAAGTATACTGAAAAATGTGAACAGCCAACAGAATACAAACACTTGTAGGACTTTGTCAGGGATGCCAGTAAGGCAAGTGGTATGTCTGTTAAATGTATATCCTAGGTCTGATAATTTCACCTCTAATGTCTTAGCATGTCATAATCATAGATTGAACAAGAAAGAAAAAGGACAGATTTCACCTTTGTTCTTGTCAAAGGTAAAATGAAAATATTTATCTAGGATTAAAGTTTTTATTTTGGGCTACAATCCAGAGTTATGGTTATTATCTTGGGCTACAATCCAGATATCAAATACAGTTTGATATGCTTCAACATCCTTAAATTCTGTGGGTAGATTTATAATCAGATTTATGGATCTGGCATCAATTCTGTCATAATAGAATGTTTTCCATTGCATGCTTCAGTTTTCAGACACTGGCCACTAGATACACATCGTTTCCAAAGGAGTTAGATTTATGTGAGCTAGATTTTTAAATGCCATTTGTCATTGCCTGGATTCCTGCCATAGCCTCCTTGGTGCAATCCTGGCCCTGTGACAGTCTATTCTCAGCCCAGTAGTCATAGTCATTCTTTCAAAAAGTAAGTCAGACCGTATCACATTGTTGGTCAAAACCCAGCAAACTACTCCCCACTCCTCTCTGTGGGAAAGCAGAGGCTCTCCCAAGTCGCCATGAGGCCCTTCCCCAACCTCACTGCTGTGTCCTCCCTGACTTCATCTCCAGCCATGCTGGTCTCTCTGCAATTCTTTGAACACGTCAGGCACACTCCTGACACTAGAAAGCCTTTTCAGGAGCTCTTTCTTCTTCCTGGGATGTTCTTTCCCAGAAATCCACAAGAGTCCCTTGCCTCCTCCAGGTCTCCACTCAAATGGGATCTTGTCATAAGGCCATCCATTTAAAGATTCATCACACCCTTCCCTCTTCCTTTTCCTGCTCTTGTCATTGCTACAAAAGTTCTCATCTTCAAGCATACTATATAATCTCCATTTTTATTATATTTATTACCAATGGAACTCAATTCCTATGGAGTCAGGAATCTTTACCTCTTTTGTTTTGATATATCACCCCAAGCATCTAGAACCCAGCCTGTTATATTGCATGAGTTCAAGAAAAATTTATTAAATGAATTGCTTGAAATAAAATTGCATATAATTAGCCAATACTTACTAGTGGAATCAATGTTCCTTTTTGAAGCAGAAAGAACAGATGAATTTACATGTAAACATGTATATTAACTTGTCTTCCTGATATGCAAAATGAAAGCAAATTCTACTTTGAGAAGCACATTAACATTATTTGTCTCATGACCCTAGCAAAGAGTATGTGTATGTTATTATTTAAGTACATTCGTATCAGGAAACAAAGCAAATATGATGGCTTACTTTTAAAAATCACAATAGTAAGGTAATTTAAGAAGCAAAGACAGATCGAGGGCTATGAAAGATTAATTTGTTTCTAAAACTGGCACAATAAACACAATGGAAACTATTAACTCATTAACTACTTCTTTCAAGACCAACAGAAGCCAGTTAGAGAACTTTTAAAAGATTAGTATTCCAATGGATTAAAAATCTATTTTCTGCTTTGAAACCATTTAAAGCCTTAATTGCATACACCAAAAAAAAAAGTCTTATAATAGCTCATAGTCTATGCCAATGAAAATAAATTATAATGAATGTGTTAGTACTACTCTAAATATCATCTCTACAAATAAGAATTCACAGGAAAATCTGTCCATTCCCAAGGCTTAAACTTCCTGGTAAAAACCACAGTTGTGAAAATCTAACGAGTGGATAGCACCAGATGTCTCATTTATTTTTAATTTATTAACCTAAGAGAATCATGGGAAATGTAATAACATTGCATAATTATTGGCTGATCTAGTGACAGGCAATGATATATTAAGGTTCCTCTATCTTTAATTAAGACAATATGAGTTGGACCTATATTAAAAGTAGGACCTATATTAAAAGTAGGACCAATCAAGAACTTACTGAATACATACCCTATCACTGAGCAGAATGCACTGGACATACAAAGGAACGACTACACACAATACCCTCAGGTTTATTTCTGTCAGACAAGTAAATTGTTTGTTTTTTCATCCTATTTTAGCAATAGATAATTTGATTACAAAGACACACATACAAAAAGCCAAATCCAACTCTTCTAAGTAAATATTTACCTGTTAGGCCAATCAGGTCTACCAAAGAGTCAAGTAACCCCATTCTATGAAAAACTAGAATCTAGAAAAGAATTAATCATTTCACAAGTTTAGGGCTCTCTCTACTGATAGAATTCAATAATTATTGAATTGTATACATGAATAAATCTTTTTTGTGGGTCAAAGAGCATGGTTACAGGGAAGTTCTGTCATCACCTGTCCCGTAACCTCCATATTTCCATTCACATATTCACTACTTTGTTCATTCACTGAACAAATATTTACTAAGTGCCTACTATATTGCAGACATCCTTCTAGGTGTGAGGGAATTAGAGACGGATGAAAGAAACAAAACCCTTGCTCTTACAGTTTCTTTTTATCAGAAGATAGCAGATAATTAACCAAGTAAATAAAGACGAATGTTTTCAGATAATAAAAGTACTATGAAACCATAAAACAAGATAATAGAACAAAGGAGAATGGAGTAGAGGTAAGATAGTGTGGTAAAAAAATGCAATAGTCAAAAATAAACTTGTACCAGGTGTGGCAGACATGCCTGTACTCCCAGCAATTCAAGAGACTAAGATGAGAGAATCACAAGTTCAAGGCTGAACTTGGAAATTTAGCAAGACCCTGTCTTAAAACAATAAAAATAAAAAGGACTGGGGGTGTAGCTCTGTGATAGAGTGCCCCTGGGTTCAATCCCACTTTTAAAAAATATGTATTGTGTGGGCTGGGGTTGTGGCTCAGCGGTAGAATGCTTGCCTCGCACGTGTGAGGAACTGGGTTCGATCCTCAGCACCACATAAAAATAAATAAGCAAAATAAAGGTATTGTGACCATCTACAGCTAGAAAAATATTTTTAAAAATATATTTATTGTGTATATATGTATGTACATATATATACATATATACGTATATGTGTGTGTGTGTGTGTGTATTTAAACTTGGTTTCTTTTATCTGTCTCAAGTTCCCTAACATCTAGGATGTCAGCATGCAAAATAGTAGGCACTTAATAAATATTTGTTCAATATATTTTATTTTAATATGTATACACACATATATGTATATATACAAAATGCATATATATTAAATGTTTATATATAGATTTTCAAAAAATGTATCTTTCTCCTTTTCCTTCAAATTCCCTCTATCTCAGAAGTGGAATATTTTTCTGCCTCTGTTTCTCCTCATTCAGAGCTCTGGTCTTCTCTTTGGATATCCTTAGGGCACGGTAGATGTCTGTTCTGGTATTGCCCTTGGGCCCATGATTCTCACTAGGAAGTGAAAAGCAGTCCTAAAGAATGGATGTTAAAGAATTTTTTATAAGATGAAGGAAAGATTATTATGGAGCTGTCTTTATGGCTTGCCAGTTTAAGTCATAAATACTCATAAAACTTCATAATCTTTCTTTTGTTGGGGATTCTCTGACCCTGAACAGGTAACTTATTTTACTTTCTCTCACTTCTTATATTCAAAATGACAAGTCATTCTGCAACTGGATAAAGAAAGGTGCTAACCGTAAAAAGCCAACAGTCATAATGTTCTTCATGTGTTTATAAAAACCAGCGTGGATTGCAGACTTCCTTAGAGATATGTCACAGAAGCTTGCCTACAAAGGAGTCCACCCTTCCACAAGCTAACTGGGAAAGGACTCCCTAAGCCTTTGAAATGTGTGACATTGCAGCAGTTGCTACAGTTTCACATGATGCAGCTACAGATCCAGCCAGATCCCACTGAGACTTCAGTAAACCTAGCAAAAAAATCAAAAGGTCACTAACTCCAATCCTTAAATTCTGATGGGACTGCATTTGCAGAAAAATAATTGCTTTTTATAAAAAAAATTTTAGATTGACGAGGGAATTTTTTTTTTAAATTTACATTGTTGGGACTGGGGAGACTTCACATATATGTCACATCTTGAAGTGTCAATTTTTAATTTTAAGATGCAGATTAAAATTTTGAGTGGCATTTCCTTTTCAAAGGCTCAAATTTATGTTTCCTCTCTCTGAAACCTGCCTTGACTTGATTGCTCCTATTATCTGGTAATTCAGAGAGCTTGGAGAAACAGTAGCTCTGGGTTACCTTGGCTTCCTAGGTCACTCAGACCTCCGAGGTCTTACTTACCATCTTTGTGGTTTGGCTTCCTACCTCACAGGATGGTGAGCCTTGAATAAAATAATGTATGGTATTTAGATAGCATAAGAAGGTCCTTGTTCTTTCCAGGAGCTCTAAACTTTGAAAGAAAAAGGGTGAAAATATATACTAGTAAAATTATTTCTGAACAATTGTTTCTGGTGGTAAAAAATTAAATGCATTTGATAAATTTTTATACTGAAATTCAGGGAGTAGAAAGACAGTAATAGCACCTAATTTATCCATGTCTCTTTTGGGGTAGGTGGTTACCAGGGATTGAACTCAGATGCACTCGACCACTGAGCCACATCCCTAGTCCTATTTTGTATTTTATTTAGAGACAGGATCTCACTGAGTTGCTTAGCTAATCATGTCTTTTATTCAACTGAGTTTTATATGGATGCTGTTACAAGAATGTAAAGGAATAAGTATATATATATGGTGTCCCTACTTTTATATACTAGACAGATAGTGGATGGATAGGAGGACAGGAGAGAGGAAGGAGAGGGAAAGGAAAGAGCAGTTTAAACCAAATGATTGTAATTTAAATAATGTGCTATTATAGCATGATGAGTAGCTTTGATATATAACGACTCAAGTGAAATATTTCATATGATTTTCTAGCTTTTGGTGACATTTCCAATCTCTTTTTAAAATATTCAGCATCAGCATATGGCATTGGACAATAATGTCTTCTTCCTAAGTCAGTAGTTGTTTCAACTTTTCCTTTGGGGTTGGGACACCACAACAAAGCCTGGTGTAGAGAACCATATTAACTTTGGGGGGAAAATGATTTCAAGATTGTTTTTCCTTTTAGGTTCACAACAATGTAAGGAGTGTTATAGAAGCTCAGCAAATCTGTTATGGCCACTGGTCATTGCACGGGTCCTTATTCACAGTAAACAGCTTGAAGGATAAGCTGTTACTAACGGACGATTCAAGTCTGGCTAAGTTCAAAGTCTCAAGATTTCATTCCAATTCTGATTTGGGGAATTGGCTATTAAAAAGGAAAAATTTAATAATGAGATTGAAAGAGGAACACACTCTACTCTATCCCCCAATGCAGGAAGTAGAAAGAAAGAAAATGAAGGGGGAAAGATAAGGAAGAAGAGGGGAGGGGAAGAAGCATCTTTTTCCCTCACTGGCTTCAAGGAATAAAAACAACTTTGCCCAGAAGGAAAATGGAAGTTTGAACCTGCAAGTGGGAAATGCTCTTGGTCTCAGGCCAGTCCCACTGAATAACACCAACGTTCCCTGATGTGAGCCACCTGGACGCCTCTGAATACTGCACACTCAGCTTTTTGGGGATTGCTTTATAATCCATATAATTGTATTCAGTTTATACATTAAAATTTATACATTAAAACTTAATGTATAAAAACATGGGGATGCCTTCACACAGTGCATGGGATTTAGAGAGCCTAAGAAACATTTATGGACATTTATAATCAAGATCGTCTTGTAGCCAGTCTCCCCTACCACTATCAGTTTGGGGCAGGTATAGGCTCAAAACACCAAACTACTATAAATCCAACCCCTTTCTGGGTTTTGACTTTTATTTTTATGTAGAATTGTTGTGTTTTGTGTGGGTTTTGAAAGTTACAATAAAGGATAAGTATCAGAAGTTAATTCAAAGATGGTTTTAGCATAAGCACATCCACATCGTCTTTACTATGCTGTTAACTACATTGATTAACATTTCTATTTAATTTCTGAAGTATATGCAAATAGAATGCAGTGATCATATTATTACCAAGGTTGGCTTTATTTTCTGTTTTTTTATGCTGTTATTCATTTGTAGTCAAAAGAGGAGGAAATAACTCCAAGTTCAAACAAGAAAGAGTCCTAATTTAATGTATGTGTCTGTATACATGTTTCTCCCCAACTAATATTAACACCATCTATGGTGGTTTATGAGTTTAGAGACTAAAAAAAAATTAATAGTTCTTAACCTCTCTGCAGGTATTTGAGGCATTTGCAACTCTGTACATATCAAATCTACCCCTGGCTTTTTATAAGTGAAATTCTTTTCTTCCCCTTATGTCAGTTTTTTCAATGAATAAATCATTTCTCTTTGTCCTCTAAGGGTGGCAATTTTCTGTACTATAATAGATCCATTCTAACCACAAATCTAGTCAAATGGATTCTGGAAACACATTCAAAGCAATCAGGTCACAGGTAGGAGCCAAACAGGAGGCTGGCAGGTGGGCTCTTGAAGTTTCCACTACAGATTCCTGACATTCTTTGAAACAGCCTTTTTGGTGAAGGGACACCAGAATGAGCAAAAATACTTGATTTCATCAATAAAGAGCTTGGGCTGAACATAAACACAGATATTTCAGCACAAGTGAGATAACCAAAAGAAACCTACCTAAGAAATTACATGAATCTTGAACAGTGAGTAAAGAATCTTACAGGGTCTGGGTTCCATCCTAAATTTCTGAATCAGAGAGCTTTGGCAGGAGAAGCCACTTTTTAGGCTTTCCCCATGTTAGGCTCTATGAACTGGGCTGACCCATCCACCACCACACTCCTGCTGGCTTCAAGGCTGCTGACCTCCCAAGTAATCCCCAAGGCCTCCAACAATTCCCTGACTCCCCACAGGAGCCTGAGTGCTGGCCTTGTCTGTCGACGTCAACACTGTGTTCCTCATTCCATCTTTATGCCCTCCCTGAGGTCTGCCATCTCTTCCCATCCTGTGAGTCCAGCTCTCCTCCCAGATGTCACGCGTCCCACCTCCTCTGTCCATGGCTTTGCCACTGACATGGATGAGCATTTCCTCTTCGTTTCCTGGTCCTACCAACCTCCAGCCTCCCCCAGCTCTTTGGCTGGCACTCAGTCTGCCTCCTCGGACAAGTTCTAATCCATCAGGTGCTCCGATGATGCTTGAAATAAGATGATCAAGGCTCTAGGATTCTCTTTTATAGAATAGGATAAAAGAAACTGTAGGACTGAACTCAGTCTGTAGAAGCTCTGGTGTCTGTTTCCCACAGTTATCAGGAGAATGAGAGAGTGTGTGAAGCTGCCTTGGAGCCCACCCGTGTTTTCTGTTCTCTTCTAGAAGCACCAACATACTTCCGAGCAACAAATAACTTTATATTTTCCATCTTTTCTAGAAATGGGTTCAATTATGTGTGGCAGCAATTTCCAGCTCTTTACCAAACTGGTGATTCCTTTTCATCCTGGGCACATAGATCACCTTTCCCAAAATCCCCTTGCAATTAACTATGGCCATGCAGCCATGCAATAAAATTGAATGGATGTGTGCCTCCTCCTGATCAAGACTTTTAAGAAGCAGTTGTGCCCCTTCCACACATGCTTTTTCTATCTGAGGGTGGAAATAGTAAAGAGGCTCAGCTAAGGGAGGAGCGAGAAATGAAAGACAAGTTTCAATGAAATTCTGTGTGTAAGAAAACTGCCCATCAACCAGGAACCCACGGTGGACTGTTATGTGAGTCATTATATATTTGGAGGATTATGTGGCACTGGAGTCAGGACAACACTAGCTAATGAAACCAGCATATTGTGTTTAATAATATTAAATCACTTGAATGTTAGAATCCTAAACCTTCCTCTTAGAAAGTTCCAAGAACTAGTAGAAAGGGAAAGAAAGCAGGAAGAGATAATTATGTGAATAACTGTGAAGATTTACTACATACATAACCATAGGTTAAGTATATTATGTATACTATCTTATTTTTATTGTGCCTCACAACAACTTTAGAAGATAGTACTATTATTATCTTTTGTTAATCAATGTGGAAACTGAGGCAGAGATGCAGTACTCAGAAAGTGGAGGAATCATGATTCAAATCTGTTGACTCCATAGCCCATGTTGTTGAGTAACAACCACTGAGTACTCAACATTTGATACAATTTTATCTTCACAGCATCTTGTAAATGAGGCCTCCCTACTCCTGTTTTAAAAGTAAGAAAGATGATGTTGAACAAAAATAAATGATTTATCCAAGGTTATACAGCTCGAAAGAATCCAACCAAGGTCTGAGTAGCTCTAAGACTCTTTCACCATGAAGATCAGAATGTAGATACAAGACAGAGGTCATATCGACTAAATTGCCTTACATTTATGGGTCCAGCTGATCTGGAGTTTGGTCTGCCAGCCCTGGAACAGTTTCACCACTGAAATCCTGACTATGTGTCTGCTTTGGAGACATTAAGGTTTCTGTTAAACAGCGTAGACCAGATTCCCCAGCTCGTCAAGGAGAGGACTTTTACACACTGATAATAAACTGGCCAGGCCTAAAATAATCAACCCATCCTCTGCCCCAGACTCATGATGTGGCAAGTACCATCAATGCCCCAGGGTTGGATCAGTAATGCTCAAGCTTGAAGGAAGAACTGAAACTGGTTGTATAGAAGGTAATCCTTTCAATGAATGAAGAATTCAGGAATAAGAAGAGTTATAAGAGAAACCAGTCCACAAATCTAACCGAGAAACTCTTTAAAGTCAAGGAGGGGTATCAGGAAACTTATTTATGAAAGGACCTCCTGATCCTTACTTAATACTAGGGGAATGAATGTCTGGGCTGAGAGAACACTGAAACTGACTTGAATAGATGAAGAAAAGGAAACTGAAGAACTGGAGAACAGCAACCTTGGTGGCCCATACTTGGCTTTTGCACCTGAATGTCCCACTGTCTTATGACGTCCCTCCTGGCCTCACAAGAGCTCCGTGGGCATATCAAGGAATCCCTTAAGACACAATGCCATCCCTTCTCCCTCCCAAAAATCTATGGGATGATTAACATATCCAGTGTCTATCTCTAAAGCAGTGGTGGATACTGGAGGCTCACAATGATACAAGATGGTGGCATTATATAACCTCCTCACCCAGACTACAGACCTGAAAAGCCAAGGCCATTTGGGGACCAAAGACCACATCCCCATACTCATTCATTCAATCAGCAGACATTCATGGTTGAGGAAAAGCACTAAGGCCCTCAAGGAGCTGGAGTCCTCTGCTATGCAGAGCCAGCTAGGCCTCAGGAGGGGCTGCAGGAAACATTGGAATGCTGTCATGGTACCCAAGGTTGCCACAGCAGCAACCTGGATGGTCCCAGAGTCTCAGGGAAGGCAGGAAGAAAAATATCCCAAAAGAATACACTCTTCCACATGAAGAATCAAATGAATGGGAAAGGGCATAGGAAGGGGATCCCCTCTATCCCCCCATTCCTTCTAGTCATGTCCATCCCTTCCACAGATGGTAACCAGTGTCAGTCATTTCTGAATCAATCACATGATCCTTCTCTGACTTTTAATTTCTCTTAAGGTTAAGATCAAAATTATTATTGAGGTCTCTAGGATCTTGTAGGAACCCTGATTAGTGGAGAGAAAGCTTATTCATCTCTGTGAGGACGGGGTATGTGATGTGAGAGTTTTGACATTGGTTCTTTCCCTGTGACCTCTACTCATCACATTGTGTTGCCCTCCATTCTCTCTGGAATGGAAAGATTGGTTATCTTCTGACTGTAAATTCCACAAAGACTAAGTTCATGTCTTTTCACTCACCCTTTTATGTCAGCACTTAGCCTACCTGCCTAACACAGATGGTGTTCAGTCAGTTGGCTGGGTGGGTGTAATGCCGGAACTAAAGAAACAATATTCCAGCAACAAAGTCAGGTGCATGCTGAAGCAGATCACTTCCATGATTGAGCCCTGGCCCCTCTTGTCCCCATGGCTCAGAAGGCCCAGAGAGACAGAGTGTAGTTCAGACCAATGTTAAAGCTTAGCAGCGACAAAGGCTCCCATCAAAGCCTGCTAAGCAGAATAAAAGCAGGACCAAGTCTCTCTGATTCAAAAAGCCTTTGGAAAGTTGTGGGAAATACACCCACAAACAATTGTAAGGAGTGAATTTTCACTGATTATGTAGTCTTAACATGACTCGGAGCAATGCCGCCAACTGTTTTCTAGTTCCCTCCCTTTGGCCGTGATGGTATAACCAAGGGTCAGGAGATGAGGTAGGTGTCCTGAGGGAAATACTTCTGCCTGCTGCCAGCCAGCACCAGGCAATCCAACAGGTCTTGAAAGGTTTTATGAGTCAGCCTTGGTCAAGTAGCATCAGGTCACAGCCCTACGTGGAGAGAAAGCTTCTCATCTCTGAATATGTGATGTGGCAGTTTTGACTTTGCTTCTTTCTTTATGATGCTGGGCTTCATGACCTAGTTTCACTCAGGATAGATCTGAACATGGCATAACCTGGAGGGCATAAGAAAGGCCCCCAGCCAAATGAGTCATGGTTGGTGAAGACTGACTTAATGCAACTCAAGGTGCTTCAATGTGAATTAAAAAATAAATAAATAAAAGTGTTCCCTGAAAATAGAAGGGAAAAAATTACCACCAGATTTAAAGAAGTAGAAAGGTACATGAACTCCAAGCACATGTGAGCTGGGCTCATGTTGATAACAAGCCCGGGGCTCTAACACTCGTTTGTTTTCTATAAAAATTCATACAAAACATTATGTAAAGTGTTAACCTCTTTTAACTGTAGAATTTAAGGATTAAGTATGAGAGTGTTATTGTTTATAGGAAGCAGAGTTTTTGCTTTATTTTCCAGCGCTTGTGTGCTATCAAAAACATGCGGCCTGCTGTTTGCTTAGATACTTAGTCTGACAGATGAACAACTGTTATTTAAAAGACCTGCCATGGAAACCCTAGATGTTGTGTGATGAATTGTAAGATTTAACACAGATTCAGTGAGTTTTGCTCTTGATTTAGCTCACTGTCTCTACACAGGAGTAGGTGGTTTAATTCCATCACAGGATTTTCACATTTATTATCTTAGGCCCCTGCTGTCTCCTGCTTACTAAGAAGTTCTGCTACTTGGAAGAGTCTGTTTTGAATGTTTCTACTTTTTTTAGAGTCAATCTCAATTATCAATTCTCAATTGCCCACTCGCAAAGTTTTTGCATGTTAATAAATAAAAGCCAATTTATTACAGGGAATGGGATAGTTAAAAAACAAAACCAATATGTTAGAAGAAGGAAGGGAATTGTTTGAAATTATCTAGTAACATGTAGACATCAAACTGTCTACTGAGACATGGGACACCCTAACAATACCCCCTTTCTAGATTGCCTTGTTGTTGCTGAGTAGAAATAAAGCAGAATACAAATGACCATGAATTCCAGTAACAAAGACTCAGGCCATCAGTGCACTGATTCTCACCCAGGCTACTCAGGAGGATCACCCAGAGAGTTTTAAAACCACAGCAGCCAGCCTGGTACAGTGGCCCACATGTGCCATCCAGTTACTCAGGAGGCCAAGGCAGGAGGATTATAAGTTTGAGTCCAGACTGGACAACACAGAAAGACCCTGTCTCAAAATCAAATTTAGAAAAGGACTGGGGATGTAGCTCAGTGCTGAGGTGCTTGCCTAGTATGCAGGAGACGCTGAGTTCAATCCCCAGTACTGCAAACAAGCAAACAAAGAACAGTACTCAATAGCTAGCCCCCCAGAGATTCAGATTTTAGTCTCCTAGTGTAGGATATCAATACTATTCAGAAAGCTCCCCCATGTGATTCCATTCATAGCTAAGACTGGAAAGTGCCCAACCAGGGAAGGAAGCTTACAGGTCAGGAAGGTGAGAGAGCTAGGGAACACAGAGCTGGCATGAAGTCTCCATTCAGCTCAGAAACCACAAAGAAGAAACCACCAGATTTTTCCACCAACCAATTTGATAATGTTAAGCCTCCATGAAACTATTGTGCTTATACCATTTCTACACTTCTGGATGATCTCTCTAAATACTAGATGCAATTTTAACTGCTAACCTGCATTAAATCCATTTCATAATAGCCACATTTTGCATTATCCACAGCCTCTTCTCATCGCCCTGTGGAGTTGAGCAAGGATTCCAGCACAATCACATTCACTTACTTTAATTCCTTGTGATCCATAGCCAGGGGGACCAGGGGGGCCAGGCAAACCTTTTTGCCCAATATCACCCTGTGAGAAAATGGAGAGAAACTGAAAATAAAGTGTAAGAAGATTGAGGGAGAAAAAATTGTAAATATTACTGCTCTCAGCTTAAATTCTTTCTTTAGCCTAATTAGGAGCTTCTTGCTATCCATAAGCTATTTTATATTTTATTTAAAGCAGTGTTGTTCTAAATATTTTTAGGCTACTCAAATGGTTTGCAAACAAAATCTTACATGTAATCCAAATATAAATAAAGAGGTAAAGGCAGAGCTGAGAGGAGTAGACAGAAGGAGAGGCCCTGCTTGGCTCCTCTGCCCCACACCAAATCTGACAACCACTGATGCAGGATTCTGTGGGACCTGTGACATGTTATTCTGCTTCAATATGGCGCTAAAGGTTTAGTGAATGTTGATGTGGGCCCGTATTCAACTTTCTATGAAAACATGAGATAGTAAGTAAGTGCAGCATTTCCCAGGGTATATTCATAAGATGACCCCATGTTTTCTGAGGAAAGACTCTTTAATGGTGGAGTCAGATTAGAAAACACTATGTGCCTCCCCATGGAAATCTCCAGTGCCCATTAATACAGCCATGCAGCCCTTAAGGATGGGGATATGATCTGACAAATGCATAGTGACTGTTTCTTGTACAAACATCACAATGTACTTATACAAATTAAGATGGCTGTGACATCACTAGGCATTACACCTACCCTCATATGTGCAGTATGATCTGGGCCAAAAGGTTGTTATATGGCACATATATGAAAGGTTCAAAGAAGTCTCCTAATAGGGATTATCTTTGTTTATCTCAGAAACTCCTATATTAACATTGAATAGAACAAACTCTGAGAAATTGTGGGTTAATATACATTACCATATAAGTCAGTCTTTTTCATTTCAATATGAAAAAAAGTTTATTTTATTTGATTACTTCCTCATTGCAAAACTATTTAAGACCAGAAATGAAGATGACAATAAGGAGATAAGTGGATCCATATTCTCATCACCCAGTGAGATAATGATTTTTAACATCTGGGGGTGGGGGATGGTAGGGGATCTTTATATATAAAGGGATCTATTAGGGCTCAAAAATAGCTTGCTGCCACATGGAGTTAATAGACAAATAAGGGATAAATTGCAATCCTGGTAATTCTGGGATTCTCAGTAAAATCTTTGACTCAGAAAGTCTTTTTTTCTGATCATGGGGTTCATATTCACTCTGTACATTTGGGGTGTGCATATATCTATTTGAAATTTGAATCTATGATGACAGTTCATTGATACCTATTTTCCCTATGAACATGTCTGATACTTCTCACCTCATTTTTTTGAACAAATCAAAAACATTTCCTAAATAAATGAATAAACAAAACAGTTTTCCAAACTCTATGAAAACATATTGACATTTTGAATCAGATGATTATTATGAAAAGCCATCCTGTTCATCGTAGGATATTTAGCAGTGTTCTTGGGCCCTACCCACTAAATTCTAGTAGCACCCCGAGCTGTGACAGCCCAAATGTCCTTCTGGAGGTCAGGGGGAAGGACAAAATCTCCCCCACTGAGAAATACTGGATTAAAAGAATAAAAGGATGAATTATCATAAAATTGGAGGAGAAAAAGAAGGAGACATAAAAATAAGGGCAAAGGGGACAAAGGAAGTTCTTGCCTTCTATGGGGACAATAAATCTAGATCCTTGCACCCAGGCTCTGACCAAGCGAATGTGGCATATGACACAGTAGATACATGAGCCCCTGAGTGACCTGCTGAAAGGCCACCTGAAGCACCTCTGGCCAAAGCAAAGACATGCTTCTTGATGACAGCACAGCCTATACGAAACCTAGAAATATTCTGAGCTCTTGGCAACTACCTAAGGGAGGCCGCTTTCTAATTTCTTTTGAGGAAGCACATGGCTTTATAAATTTAAATGGTCCATTTTACTGAAAGTTCATATGATGTGAAAAAATAAGACTTTTCATAGGTAACCAAGGAAAGAACAAGTCAACACCAACACAAACACGTACTTTGAAGTTGCTGTTCACTTGTTTGGCATTGATGGCACAGGTACAGGGTGGGTATCCCTTATCTGAAATGCTTGGGACCAGAAGTGTTTCAGATTTGGGGGAATTTTTGAGATCTTTTTACATATATATACTGAGACCTTTTGTGTATGGTATCCAAATATAAGTACAAAACTCATTTATGTTTCATATGCACTTTATACATATAGCTGGGCATAATTTTAGGCCGAGGTTTTGACTGCCTCACATCACATGAGGTCAGATGTTGAACTATCCTGTTGGTGTTCAAAAGTTTTGGAAGTTGGAGCACTTCAGATTCTTGACTTTTTAGATTTTTAGGGATGCTCAACCTGCATCTGACTCTCACATAGAGCACAGACCTGAGCACTCACCTTTGGCCCTTGGGTTCCTATTCCCCGAGGCCCGACAGGACCTGGAGGGCCTCTAACTCCAGGCTCTCCCTGAAAAGACAAAATGAATGGTGAGTTATTGGTTTAAAAATGTTTAGGGTATATCTCATGTTAAATATGCATTTTCAAAAATATATTTAAACATTTTTATAAACACCTGAATTTCACTAAGATATTGAGCCCGTTTCTCCTACATCGCTTTCCTATTTTGACTCTATGTGTTATCTCCTTTTGTTTAATTTCTCTTTTGTTCCACATTTTTTATTGGTGCATTATGATTGTACATACTGATAGGATTTGTTGTTACACAGTCATACATGCACAAAATATAATAATATAACTTGGCCAATATCACTCCCCAACACACATCCCGCCACTTTCCCTTTGGTCCCTTTCCTTTACTGATCTCCCTTTGATTTTCATGAGATCCACCCCCATCTTTCTTTTCCTTTTCCGATCTAGCTTTCTCATATGAGAAGAAACATACGACCCTTGACCTTCTGAGTTTGACTTCTTTTTCTTAACAGAATGATCTCTACTTCCATCTGTTTTCCTGCAAATGACATAATTTCACTTTTTTATGGCTGAATAAAACTCCATGCGTATGTGTATGTGTGTGTGTGTATATGTATGTATATGTATGTATATGTATATATCACATTTTCTTCATCCATTGTCCATTGATGGATACCTAGGCTGATTCCATAGTTTGTCTATTGTGGAATCGTGCTGCTGTAACATGGGTATGCATGTATCACTATAGAATGATGACTTCAATTCTTCAGGTCAAAGGCTGAGGAGTGGTATAGCTGGGTTATGGTGATTCCATGCCTAGTCTTTTCAGAAAACTCCATACTGACTTCCATAGTGGTTGTACTAATTTACAATTCCACCAACAACACAAAATTGTTTCTTTTCCTCTATATCTTCTCCAGCATTTAGTATTTGTATTCTTGATGACTGCCAGTCTGACTAAAGTGAGATGAAATCTCAGCATAGTCATATGGAAAAATAAAAGACCCAGAATAGTAAAAACAATGCTAAGCAGGAAGTGTGAATCAGGCGGTATAGCGATACCAGACTTCAAACTATACTATAGAGCAATAGTAACAAAAACAGCATGGTACTGGTACCAAAACAGGCGGGTGGACCAATGGTACAGAATAGAGGACACAGAAACCAATCACAAAACTACAACTATCTTATTTTTGATAAAGGGGCTAAAAGCATGCAATGGAGGAAGGATAGCATCTTCAACAAATGGTGCTGGGAAAACTGGAAATCCATATGCAACAAAATGAAACTGAATCCCCTTCTCTCGCCATGCACAAAAGTTAACTCAAAATGGATCAAGGAGCTTGATATCAAATCAGAGACACGGCGTCTGATAGAAGAAAAAGTTGGCTACGATCTACATACTGTGGGGTTGGGCTCCAAATTCCTCAATAGGACACCCATAGCACAAGAGTTAATAACTAGAATCAACAAATGGGACTTACTCAAACTAAAAAGTTTTTTCTCAGCAAAAGAAACAATAAGAGAGGTAAATAGGGAGCCTACATCCTGGGAACAAATATTTACTCCTCACACTTCAGATAGAGCCCTAACATCCAGAGTATACAAAGAACTCAAAAAATTAGACAATAAGATAACAAATAACCCAATCAACAAATGGGCCAAGGACCTGAACAGACACTTCTCAGAGGAGGACATACAGTCAATCAACAAGTACATGAAAAAATGCTCACCATCTCTAGCTGTCAGAGAAATGCAAATCAAAACCACCCTAAGATACCATCTCACTCCAGTAAGATTGGCAGCCATTATGAAGTCAAACAACAACAAGTGCTGGCGAGGATGTGGGGAAAAGGGTACACTTGTACATTGCTGGTGGGACTGCAAATTGGTGCAGCCAATTTGGAAAGCAGTATGGAGATTTCTTGGAAAGCTGGGAATGGAGCCACCATTTGACCCAGCTATTCCCCTTCTCGGTCTATTCCCTAAAGACCTAAAAAGAGCATGCTACAGGGACACTGCTACATCGATGTTCATAGCAGCACAATTCACAATAGCAAGACTGTGGAACCAACCTAGATGCCCTTCAATAGACGAATGGATAAAAAAAATGTGGCATTTATACACAATGGAGTATTACTCTGCATTAAAAAATGACAAAATCATAGAATTTGCAGGGAAATGGATGGCATTAGAGCAGATTATGCTAAGTGAAGCTAGCCAATCCCTAAAAAACAAATGCCAAATGTCTTCTTTGATATAAGGAGAGTAACTAAGAACAGAGTAGGGACGAAGAGCATGAGAAGAAGATTAACATTAAACAGGGATGAGAGGTGGGAGGGAAAGGGAGAGAGAAGGGAAATTGCATGGAAATGGAAGGAGACCCTCAGGGTTATACAAAATTACATACAAGAGGAAGTGAGGGGAAAGGGAAAAATAATACAAGAGGGAGAAATGAATGACAGTAGAGGGGGTAGAGAGAGAAGAGGGGAGGGGAGGGGAGGGGGGATAGTAGAGGATAGGAAAGGCAGCAGAATACAACAGACACTAGTATGGCAATATGTAAATCAATGGATGTGTAACTGATGTGATTCTGCAATCTGTATATGGGGTAAAAATGGGAGTTCATAACCCACTTGAATCAAAGTGTGAAATATGATATATCAAGAACTATGTAATGTTTTGAACAACCAACAATAAAAATTAAAAAAAATAAATAAAATAAAATACTTGGGAATCAACTTACTGAAAGAGGTGAAAGAACTCTTTAACAAAAACTAGAGAATGTAAAGGAAGAAATTAAAGAAGACCTTAGAAGATGGAAAGATCTCCCTTGTTCTTGGATAGGCAGAACTAATATTGTCAAAATGACCATACTACTAAAAGCACTATACAGGTTTAATGCAATTCCAATCAAAATCCCAATGAAATTCCTCATAGAATTAGAAAAAGCAGTCATGAAATTTATTTGGAAAAATAAGAGACCCAGAAGAGCTAAAGCAATCCTTAGCAGGAAGAGTCAAGCAGGTGGCATTACTATGCCAGACCTCAAACTATACTACAGAGCAATAGTAACAAAAACACCATGGTATAGGCACCAAAAGAGACTGACGGAGCAATGGTACAGAATAGAGGACACAGAGACTAACCCACATAATTATAGTTATCTTATATTACACAAAGGCACCAAAAACATACATTAGAGAAAAGATAGCCTCTTCAACAAATGGTGCTGGGAAAACTGGAAATCCATATGCAACAAAATGAAATTAAATCCCTATCTCTCACCATGCACAAAACTTAACTCAAAATGTATCAAAGACCTAGGAATTAAACCAGAGACACTATGTCTAATAGAGGAAAAAGTAGGCTCAAATCTTCATCATGTCGTATTAGGCCCCAACTTCCTTAATAAGACTCCTATAGCACAAGAATTAATATCAAGAATAAAAAATGGGATGGATTCAAACTAAAAAGCTTCTTCTTAGCAAAATAAACAATTAATGAGGTGAATAGAGAGCCTACATCTTGGGAGCCAATTGTTACCACATGTACATCAGATAGAACACTAATCTCTAGGGTATATAAAGAACTCAAAAATCTTAACACCAAAAAAACAAATAACCCAATCAATAAATGAGTCAAGAAACTGAACAGACACTTCTCAGAAGAAGATTTACAATCAATCAACAAATATATGAAAAAATGTTCAACATCTCTAGCAATTAGAGAAATGCAAATCAAAATTAAGATTTCATCTCATTCCTGTCAAAATAACAGCTATTAAGAATACAAACAACAATAAGTGCTGGTGAGGATGTGGGGGAAAAGGCACACTCATACACTGCTGGTGGGACTGCAAATTGGTACAGCCATTATGGAAAGCAGTATGGAGAATCCTTGAAAACTTGGAATGGAACCACCATTTGACCCACCAATCCCACTCCTTGGTCTCTACCCCAAAGGACTTAAAAACAGCATACTGCAGGGACACAGCCACATCAATATTTATAGTAGCACAATTCACAATAGCTAAACTGTGGAACCAACCTAGATGCCCTTCAATAGATGAATGGATAAAGAAAATGTAGTCTATATACACAATGTAATATTATTCACCATTAAAAGAGAATAAAATCATGGCATTTTCAGGTAAATGGATGAAGTTGGAGAATATAATGCTAAGTGAAATTAGTCAATCCCCCAAACCAAATGCCCAGTTATTTCTCTGATTTAAGGGTGCTGATTCATAATATGCTGTGTGGGCGGGGATGGGCGAATTAAATGAACTCTAGATAGGACAAAGGGGAAAAGAGGAGGGAGGGGAATGGAGTGGGAATAAGGTAGGAAAGATGGTGGAATGTGAGGGTCACCATTATCCTAAGTACAAGTATGAAGACATGAAGGATGTGACATTACTTTGTGTACAACCAGATATATGAAAAATTGGGCTCTATATGTGTAATATGAATTGTAATGCATTCTGTTGTCATATATAATAAATTTAATTCTGTTTTAAAAAGGCTGCCTTTTCTTCAATGTATATTTTTGACACCTTTGTCAAGGATGATATGCCTATAGATGTGTGGATTTGTCTCTGTGTCTTCTATTCTGTACCATGGGTCTATATGTCTGTTTTTATGCCAACACCATGCAGTTTTTGTTACTATCACTCTGTTCCCTTTTTTTTTTTTCATTTCTTATTGCCGTTTGTACAATATTTAAAGCAACTAATAAAGATTCACTTTAAGTCAATCAAGTTAATTAACTTCTTGGCAACATTAATTATGTACTTTTTTCAGAACTCCCTTTTCTAGATTTTGGGAAAGTAATTACTGCTATTGTGAACAGAGGACAAAAGAGCACACGAGAATACAAAGCAGCCATTAGGAGACATAACCACAGCCTGAACTAGTTCCTGTTACTGTTTTAAGCAACAGAAATTATGCTATTGGATTTAGGGATTGGCTCTATGGTATTTGTGCCCTAGGGAGATTATGACCACAGTGTACATTCTATGCCTTTTCTGTTTCTCCAAGGTGTGGCAGTTTCATTAGGGAAAACTACCAGTGTTACCAGAAAAGTGATGAGATCCAATAAACATAGTTCAGGCCCTGTGCTTAGGGTCTCCCTGAAATGCTAACAAAGGAAAGAAGCAGAGACATAAAAGCCTCTTCATTAATCACCTTCTCTATGCCTAAAATTATGCTAGGCATGTCCATGTATGTTATTTCATATTAGTTAGTATCCACAACAACCCTGATTACAATGATGATTAGTCTACCCAACCCAGTGAATTTATCAGATATGAGGAGATAAAATCTACATTTCATAGGAATAAGAATGATGTGGTGCAAGGCATGAGACTGTTCCTATCACCTTGTCTAACATGGAGTAGGCACTTGGAGCAGCTCACTTTGCTACCCTGCTTTATTCAGGAGAAAATCAAAGTTTACCCAGTTCTGCATAACTATTAAAAAGCTGGGCTAGATGATATGGAGAAGCAGAAACCCTCACAAGAGCTAGCACAGCTCCTTGAGAGCAGTTTGACAATTTCTTTAAAAGTTCAATATATATTTACCACATGATACAGCAATCTCACTTCTAGGCATATATCCAAGGAAAATAAAAACACATGTCCATATAGAGTCCTTCAAATGAATGATCTTAGCAGCATTATTCAGAGTAGCTCAAAATTGGAAACAACCTAATGCCATTAGCTAGCAAATGGATAGAGAATGTGGTAAGGCACGAACTATAGATTTACTCTAGAATGTGAAATATGCCTCAATAAAGTTACAAAGAAAAAAATAGGAGAACCAGAGCCAGACTTTGCATCTCTATTTTCCAAGATCTATGCCTTTCCAAAATACTTCTAGATTAAATCAAAAGAATGAGGGTTACTTTAAAACCACACTTTATTATTGACTTAACTGTCTAAATCTCTTCTTTCATAATTATGTACTTCTCTTTTGCCAACGGGCAAATGATTCTGGTCTCCTATCTCCATCCCTTCCACTCAGTGCTTGGGTTCGTATGAGGCTCCAGGTACTAATTGTTTCTCTAACACTTCTCTCCTATGGACTCTCAAATTCCTCCCTGTTTAAATGGTCATTCCCACATGGAGCTGTATGTCTATGATCTCTTCTTTCTTGAGTAGCTCTGAAATGTTTTAAAGGCAGTATCTGTATGTTCACTGTGTGATGCCTCCAATGACACCTGGCTGATTCACAGACTTTGATATCTCCTAAAAGAGACAGATCTTTTCTCTTCCAAGCATTCTGACCCACCCTAACAAAACAGAACATGAGTGAATGCCGTTAAATAGATTTTACCTAGAATTAATAAATGTTTTATCCAAAATAATTCTTCAGTCCAACCCCATCCCAAACAGGATGGCTCTCTCTGCTTTGTTCCTGCTCTCCTCTGACCTTCCAGGGTGTGGTTTAGAGCTTAGAAAGGGTATAGCTGGACACCTTGTGCCTCCTGAAGAATATACAGCTCCACCTATGTATAGCCTGGCCAAGAAAAACTAGACGGGGATCAGAGCCCGCCTCCAGATCTCCTAGTTTGCAAAAGTATACAGAAGACAGAGAAACACATTAAACAACACCACAACATACCATCAGCGAAATCCCCAAATACAAATAACACATCCACAAAGACAGTGCAAGGGAAAAAATGAGGGAGGAGCAAACCAGGATTACAAGAGACTTCAGAGACAGCTCAATCAAATGCAATGTGTGGACATCAAGTGGATCCTAGTTCAAACAAATAAATATAACAAATTTCTGAGATAAGCTGGAAAAATTGCATGCTCGATATTTGGTATAATAAGGAATTAATTTTTTAGGTTTGATAATGTTTCTGTAGTTATGTTTGAAATGGAGTCATTCTGTATCAGAGACAGATACCAAAGCTTTAGATGGATGATGTCAGGGGATTGCCTCAGAATAATGTGTTAGAGAAGGAGTGAGGAATCCAGATAAAGCAAGATGGACTACATGTTGAAAATTGTTGAACTGTGATGACTAAATGAAAGTTCATCTCATTTATCTTTCTACTTTTGTATATACTTGATAATTTTTATAATAGAATTCTTCAAGTAACATTTTTTAAAAGCCATGAACAACATCCAACAAAAATCTCAGCAATAAGCATGACCAAGTACTACTATAATATTTACCCTTAAAAAGGAGAAGAATACAAGATTTTAAAGATTTTTTTAAATGGCCATAGGAGAGGAACACTCAGGTAGATTAACATTATTGGTAAAACTTATATGTATGCCATGTACTCTTGGTATGTGCTAAATGTTACCTAATTTTTAAAAAACTAAGGATATAGAAAGAAGGCAGGGATTTTTTCTTAGAAAGTAAAATTTAAGAATTTAACACTCTTATTATTCAATTTATGAAAAATTTGATGATTTTAGTTAAAACCTCCTATTTGATTAGTTTAACCATATTAAAACATAACACACAGAGAGATAAGAAACCGAGTGGGAAAAACAGTTGAAATGAATTATGAGTATACCTAGACCAAACCTGCCAGTGCCAGTGTTACTCACTTTCTCTTCATATTCTCTTATTCTCACTCCACATTAGGGTTATCTGAAGGTTAACTGCAGTAAGGCAGCTGACCCTGAAGATGCTTTATTGCCCTTTCTGACCTGCAGCTGCAACCAATGAGCTCAAAGATGTGACTCTGTCATCTGTGGAATTTCAGGGTGCTCCTCACACAATTGCCTAGCCTCATCCATATAATTGTAGACAAATAGCTATGTTTCATCTATCAAAATAATCTTTTGTATATTTCAATCTATAAAAATTTAATATGGTATTCACCTATTCTTTTATGAAACTGACAGACTTACATCAAGGCTTAACAGTCGTGCAGATGCTAGAGTTGTTCTACAATGTATATGTACCATACTCTCAATTGAGTATCAGGCACTTAATGGACTGCAAGTACACAGAGATAGTGGCTCTCCATATAGTGGGCACTTGGAAAATGTGTCAAGTCTCTTGTTTCACAGGCCATGAGTTCATGTTAGGTTGTGAAACCTGACGAATGTAAGCAAGAAGACTGCGTGCAAGTGTCTTTGCCGCTTGATAGCACCTTTGGGGCCTAATCAGAAGTGTGTTTACCTGTGATATTTTCAGATATGCACTTTGTTGTCAGTATTCAGAGTGACATTCTCAAGTAAAGGAAATTACAATAGGTTCTTGCATGGATTTAGCTTCCCGTGTAACGTCTGAGGGTTGTTGGAGCCTGCAGAGGGAGCCCTTGTACCAGGAGTTAATGGACAGAACTGAGCAAATTCTGGAGTTTCCATTTGTAACTACATCCATCAAGTCCATAGGACTACAGCCTAAGTTCCACTGCTATCTGTCTTCACTTCCTTAAGAAAAGAATAACTGTTTAGATGGCCTTGCACTTCCTCTGGGCTCACAAAATGACTCAAGATGGGAGAGATTCCTCTCATTTTCACTTGAAATGGGCAGGTTTAAGATTATCTGCAGTACTTCTTTATGTGAATGAATCAGTGAAGGTCTTACCTAGATCATAACTTTGAAGAATGGTTAATTTTAAGTCCTTTAAAAACATACAAATTTTTATGATGTTATAATAAGATATATCAAAACCTTCACCTTTAAAAAAAAAAAAGAAAAAGAAATCAGGCACACTATCACATGCACCTTCTCATTAGCAAATCCCTGCTTTGGTTAATATTGAAACTATAATTATAAATAATAATGAACAGGTATTAAGTTTATTACACAGCAAGTATTCATCATTTATTATCTCAGCTGATCCTATTAATATCAAATTATTCCATTTTATAGGTAAGGAAACTGAGGCTACATAGGGTACATAAACTGTCCAAACTCATGCCACCTGACACAAGTCAAGTCCAGGTACAATACCAAGCCCATTTACAATTTTAATATTGGCTAGAACTAGATGGAAGAGGCTAACTTCTCCATAGATTTTCTTCCAGCTGCCATTTAATGCAAAGACCACACCAATGTGATTGTGAAAGTCTTTTTCCTACATTAAGTCAATTGTATGCTCAAGAAGTAGACATCCTGGATTATAAAAATTCATCTGGGATTATATGAGGCCCATAACACCTGAACAAACACCAGCTGCCTCAGGCTTCCCTTTACATATTCCCTCCACTGCCATTCCTTAATTCTGTGGTTTACCCCAAGGTTTTCATTGGTCTAATTCCGGGCATCCTACCTACACAAATTCTTAATCTCTCTTTTCATCCATCCTACAATGTGCTTGATTTGGCAGAGTGAAGCATAGGTGAATACTTCTAACTATAACGCTTTCATATATTAGACTTCATTTAAAAAGTCTCATATACATTATTCTATTACTTTCTCAGAATAACCCTGTGAAGTAGACATTATTGTCCCCAATCACAGATGAGGATGCTGAATCTCAGGGAGATTCAAAGACTTGCTGAGGTCACACAGCAAATAAGTGGCAGAGGTTTCAGGGCAGAGCAATGATAAGAAAATAACCCATTATTATATCCTACATATTTTATAAAAATTTAAATATAATATTTGGGGAAATAATTAGCCCATTAAACTATTTCCCCCTACCCTAAAACACACACATATTAACAAAGCTTTAGTCATTATCTCTTCCTTTGTTTGTGCCAGTTAAATCCAGGACACTCTTTGAGAGGACTGTGAAAGCAAATTACAGTTGTTCACAAAGAGATTTCATGCTTTTTCACTTTGGGGACAATAAAAACAAAATGAAATTCACTGTAAAAAAAAATCACTCTTAAGAATTTTTCAAAGAATGGTACTCTGAAGATTCCACTAAGTGGTGAAGCCAAGGAGTGACTGAGTTTTAAAATAAGGTAGGAGACGTCAAAGTGATAATTAACATCTGCTTGATGTTCTTTCTTTTTGGCTTTTAAATAAAATTAAGTTATAACTACTAAGTCCTCAACTTCCACAAACATAAATACCACTCTGGAATGAATTATGTAATTCAGCATATGTCACAGTTTAGTAACTCTTGAATACCTCCCTGTGGCTGCCAGAATTGGCAATGGAAAATTTAGAGGTTTTATTCTAAGTTTATAGACATAACCCAGGTCCTGGCCATGAGCATTGACTAATGACTGCCTGCTGTCATATCACCTGGTCATTTCTCCTGACAGGCTTTGATATAAAGAGGGAAACAGTGACAATTACCAGCATGATTATTATGGGAATGAAGAAATAATTAAGAAGATGCTAGAAAACACAGTATTCAAATTGCTATCAGGTTTCCTTTGGTATCTTCCCAACTTTAAATTTTAAAGTATTTAAAATAATTTCAAGTCTTCAAATCAATTTCTCTCCTAGAACTTTATAATATTCACCCAAAATAGTCCATATCTACTAGTCCCTGATAATTTTAAAACTTGCTAAAGGTTTTTGGGTATTTGTTTTTTATTGTTTCTTCATTTTCTCAAAATCAACTCATGATTGTCCTGTGCCAAGAATCTCACTGGAGAAAGTCTTTCTCATTTAGTTAAGTTAGAAACACTGGTAGTGCTCCCAGTGAAAAGAGAAGAGAATGCTCTCTGGTACTCATTCTCAACATAATTTTCCACTGGGGGCAAGTTTCTGCAGACTGCATTATTAAAAACAAAAATGTGTTTAACAGGATGTGGGCAGTGAATGTTCAGAGAATTTAATGTGCATCTTCAGGACTACAGGGAAAGGATGCAGGTACTCTTGAGAAAAAAAAATGGAGTGTAGGGAAATAGCAAGAAGAGACTAAATGAACACTGAAAGTCATAAGGTAACCTCGAGTGAGCTCAGACTCCAGGCATTGTGCATAGAGCTGAATCAGGGAGTAACCTTGAAAAGTCACCTAGTCAAGTTTTCCTGGTCTTGAATTTGACCTCTTCTGAAACCTATGGGTCAAATTGCCTGACATTCAAACTTTATATGGCTCTGTTTTTAATTAGCCCTCTTTTGAAATAATGGGTCTGGCCTGTAGCAATTTTGCAGGCATATTAGAGGGAGGTGGGTTTCAAGTCCACTTGGAGTTACAGACCCTTAACTTTGTTATCATTAAGCCAGCCTTCTTTGTCAGGCCTGTTCAAAATGGAGTTCCTTGTCCAGTCCATGTCTGCCAGTGGAATCCACAAATTCCTAATGCATCTGTGTGAATCGGTCCTCTGTTCGATCACTGCCTGTTGGTGGTGTGCACATATGTGAGCCATTGCAGAGAACAGAGGGGCGATTCAGACACTGGGAACATTTTTAGAATAATGACACTCAGTGGAATTTTCACATGGACTTGCATTTTAATTTATGACTATGGGCCACTTTTGTTAAATAAAGCATGTATTTACAATATTCAAACATTTAAAGTTTTTGAAAAATGTTTAACTCTTTTGGGTTTGAGTGTATGCTTATAAGGCTTATGTAATACAGATTTTGACCATGGAAAAGCTAGGATAGAAAGGAAAACAATCCATCTGTATGAAGTTGAGATGGTTAGAAGATGGACTGCATTAGAGATTGAGCATCTGTGGTTCAGGGTAAGTCATTCCCTCTGCTTTGACTTATTCACCCATTCAGTCTCTCATTCATTCATCATATTCATGGTCTACCTCTCATACACAAAACCTAGTATCCAAAATGTTAAAAGGGGCAAGTTGCTCAACCTTCTTGGTCTTGATTTCCTTATCTATAAAATAGGGGAGTTGTTACAAATACCATGATGTTTTGGAAACATTTAGGTAATATGTGATAATTATAATAATAATTCAAAAAAACAACAATCCAGTGAGTCTTTTCTATCCACAGATGTTATTCTAAGCATTTGATGGTTAAAAATTCCTTGGAAGGCCCCCAAATCCGGACTAGATTTAAAGACTGGCCTAAGATAAACCATTCCAGAGCTTTAGGGGAAGGCATAACTTTCCCTATGATGAGTTAGGACACTGACAGGGCTGAAAGAACTGAGAGAACACCAGGGAGGTTTCTGTACTTCAGGAGCTCAGGAGAGACAGCCTGATAGTCCACTTTTATAAGGGCCAGAAACAAACTCTTAGGCTCAGACACAGAAAATCGGCCCTTGGGCTACAAGTATCTCTCGGACCTTTGGGGTGACAATTCAAGAGCCAAGAATTATCTACAGCTTCTGAAAAGGACATGAGATGTCATGATTGTTCTTAAATCATCGGGAGTCCTCCTAACATCTCCAGGACTCCAGTGAAGAAATGCAGAATGTGATGGGTGCAATCTCCAAACTAGCCTTCCCCACCAGGAGTGTGCATTCAGACACAGGACACTGGATGAACACTTCCCACTTAACAGGAAACCAACTGTCAGTTCCTCTTCCCAGCGTATTTTGCAAGTCGATTTTAAAATTACATCTACCCTATCCTTGAAAGTTCTTACTAGAAATTTTGAAATATCTCAGAAGGTCTTGTCAAAATTTGAATTAAATTCAAGGTAAAAGGACTGTAACCACCAATGCTGTAAAAAAATTTTCCACGTGGGAAAAGCCGTAGAGTACCACAAGAGTGCTAGATGTCAGGGTTTGCATTTTATATGTTTTAAAACATAAAAACTCTGATTCTAATGCCTGTATCATATGCTAAACACATGTGACCTTAACTAAATATCACAAAAACCCACCATAAATTAATCGTCAACCTTAATAGCTTCCTTATTTCAAAACACATTTGTTTTGCAAGCTAATGCCTTAAGGCCAAAATTTTAAGGTAACTACACAGAGTTTAAATGAAAAACATACCAGGATATACATACCTATATAATCTCTCTTTCCCTTTTGCTCTCCCTTTCCAACACACTTAGTTTCTCTGTCATTTTAACTCAAAATGGAAGGAGAGAAACTTGGCACACATTTGAATTCTCAGTTTTTCACCGTCATTGACTATATTTGCTATTTTGAGACTCACCTCCACTTTATCAGAGGAACATAGCTAGCTGGAATTAGATTTTTCAAAATTTCTTCCATTCTTTACCGTGTGAGTGTGTGTGTGTGTGTGTGTGTGTGTTTCCAAATGTTTTCTTCAGAAGAAAGGCCACAAGGCCTCTGTTAAAAAAAAAGAAGAAGAAGAAGAGATGATGATTTTGGAAGTTATTTAAGCTGATACATGCTTTTAGAATTTCCTTCAAGTTCATGATCCAAGTTCCTAAGTTTCAAGACCAATTCACTCCCCTAACACCTCCTGTGGCTGGGTGTGTCTAGGTTATCATACTTTCCACAGGAAGAGATAAGAGGTAACGGAGAGAAGGGAAAGTACCTCTGAGGGAGGCAGGGAACAGAGAGGCAAGTCCTGGCTAATGCTCCCTCTGTCCCTTCTACCCACAATTGGAAGCCAGTGGAAGTTAATGCTTCCGCTCAGCCTTCCTTATGGGCTAACAAAGGCAAGAGAGTCTCACTCATGACACACTTTCTGGGGATACATTGAGTCTTTCAAAAAAAAAAATAGAAAGGCAGGATGACGTCTAGCAAGGAACACCTTTTTTCTTGGTGTTTTAAAATAAAGATATACATGAAAAGCAAATATGGGAAGCTTTTAGAGGGAACTGCATATGAAATCATTCAGCAAATGTTTTGGTCTGTATCTTAAATAATCAGAGTGGAATATTCACAAGAATCCAAATTTTAAATGTTCTTCATCAGTGCTTAAGTACTTTCCTTTATTACTAATACTAAATGTAATGCACTAACATAATAGTACAATTTAATATAACGTAATATATCCTTACATAAAACATTCAAAATCTACTCCATGAAAATGTAAATGATCACCGGTTTCAATTGGAATACAAACACAGTCCAGTATGTGTTTAATATTTTATTTTGTGTCTTATTTTAAATAAGAATAAGCTTCTACTTCACTACAGAAGTACTCAGTATAAAAAAGTTTTTATCGATGTTTCACTCTCAGCAGAAAATAACAAAGTTATTTTACCTATTTGTGATTTTACCTATTGCATTTCTCTATTAAAGTTTTAAAAATATTTTTTAGTTGTAAATGGACACAATATCTTTGTTTTATTAATTTATATGTGGTGCTAAGGATCAAACCCAGTGCCTCACATGTGCTAGGCAAGTACTCTACCACTGAGCTACAACCTTAGCCCTCTATTAAAGGCTTTTTTTTTTTTTAACATTTTGATTGCTACTATACCTTAAAGAAAAAAAATAGTATCTTAATACCTAAATTCAGTATAATCTACTGAAAATGTCAAGGCTTGTTCAAGGATCTGAGTTAGTCCTAAGTCAGGCCAAGCTGGAACATTGAACAAACCATGTCCCGTTTGTCCTCTGTCTGTGGTTCATATTGTACTTTCACATACATCCTCTCACTGGACTCTCATAATTAACTCAAGAAACAGAAATGGAGCAAGTGTTACGATCTCCTTTAGAGATGATGTTTAGTGTCATGGGTCTCCAATTTTTTATTCCAGCTGGGACAGGGGAATAGCTCCATTGTCACCAGCTCCATTTAAAGGAGCAGTATCTCTAAGTGCTGTAGCAGAGAGGAAAAAGAAAAAGACCGTCATGGAACATATATAATATCTTCTCTCTCAAGAGACTTAGAAGCATGAAAAAAACTAAGTGAGTAATTATATTGGGGGAAAAGTTCTCTTTTTGGAATGATACTGATCATTCATTCATTTTCCATTCATTCGACAGATCATAGGGCTCCTAATGGGTGGCATGTTTAGTTCTGCCAGGAAGTGAGGAGGGGGCAATACAAAGAGCCAGCCTTCAGGAAAACTTACATTCTCATGAAATATGCAAAGCAATAAATGAGCACAATCATTTCAGAAGGTGATTCATTCTACACAGGAAATACACAGAAGGGAGGAAAGTGATTTTTTGTATGCGTGATCAGAGAGGTGAGATTTGAGCTAAGACCTGAAGAAATGGCCATCCAACAGAGCCAAGGGCCCTAAGCTTGGAGGAGCTGCAACAGGGTAGGCCAGCATTGGCCAGACACAGGCAGAAGAGAGAAGTGGACAGAAGCTATGTCGGGGCCTGAAGAGCCTCTAAGGCCAGGGAAAGTGGTTGAAGTTTGTTCTAAGCACAAAGAAAGTCACCAAGTCATATCCCACAAGAAAGGAATGTGATCTTATTTGTGGTTTTAAAAGATTATTCTGCCTGCTAAGTTAGGAGGGCAGAGTTGAAAGAGGAAAGACCAGTGAAGAGGCCATGTTAGTAGCCCAGGCAAAAGATGGTGGTAGTCTGCCTGGTGGAAGAAGGAACAAAAGTCAAAATACATTCTGAAGCTAGACCTGGCAGCATTTGCCAAAGGACCAGATATGGAGGAAGAAGAGGGAAGGGAAGGGACCAAGGATAACTTATAGGTCTTCTAGCTTGAGCATGAGGCAGATGTAAATGCCTTTGATAGGGTTATGGGGGGAATAAAAGCCAAGGTTCTATTCTGGTTGTTAAGATAGAAATGTCTATAAGTTATCTAAGAGAAGACATCTGGTAAGAAACTAGATTCATGAGGCCTAAGCTTAAGGGAGTGAACTTAGAAATGTAAAAACCATCAGTACATGAGTAATGGTTAAAGACACAGGGCTGAGTGAAAGTTCCTAGGAAAGAGATGGCTAGAACAGTGAGAGGGACTCTGAATTAGACCCTGATCTAGGAACAGAAATAGGAAACAGCAAGGGAATGTGAGAATTGCTACCAGAAAAGCAGGAGAAAAAAACATACAATCTACAAGTTCATAATGGTGCAAGTGCCCCAGGAAGTCCATAGGTAAAGATAAATAACTTCATCAATTGCTTCAGACTACTCTGTTCTTCTGTTATGCTAAAATCACCTTCACCAAAGTCACGTACTTATAGGTGCATTTTTAGAAACTAGTATACTGCCTGCTAAAAAAAATCTCACCTTTGCTCCAGTGTCTCCCACTCCACGTAAACCCATTGGTCCGGGGGGTCCTGGTAATCCTCTAGGTCCCTGAGATAACATCAAAACGGGGGCAATGAGCATCTTTGTAAAATGCAATGCTCAGAAAAAACAGAGGAAAGAAGGGTAGGAGAATAATATTTTCAACATTACACAGTTTAACACTCTTTATTACATATTTTATAACACACTAGAAGAGAGTAGTTTGAATGTTTCCAACATGAAGAAATGATAAATGGTTAAAGAGACTGAAATACTAAACATCCTGACTTGATCATTGTACATTACGTACATGTATCAAATTATCATATTGTATTCCACAAATATGGACAATTATGTGTAAGTTTAAAATTAAAAAAATATATACAAATATAAAGAAAAAAGGGAAATATCCACACTTACAGCCACACCAGGATAGCCGTCGCCTTTGAGTCCTGGAGCACCCTTGGGTCCCTGAGGGCCTTGGGCACCCTAGGTAAATTTCAATACCAGGTGATATCATGAGGCTAAAGCATGAAACACCTGGCAAAACTTAAGCAACACCAACTCAATATACCAAAGAAATATTTGATGAGTGCAAAGGAATAATTTGAAAAATGTTAGGAGATAATCCTACCACATTCAGCAATTTGTTACCTCTTCAGAAGCCTTATCCACCTGAGCTCAGGGGGAAGAAGTACAGTTTGAATGTAGGGAATATATAGAAACCACTATAAAGTCCTCGATTGGAAACACAATTACCAGGAATTAGAAAATGGCTTGCGGGTAATAAATTTCAATTTTCAAAATAATAAATAGTATATCATAAATCTGGGAGGAACATAAAAAATTCAGTAAGCACAATGTGAGATAAGCAAAGTAAATTCATAGCAAAAATTTCAGGGTGGAATAGATAATTCTACACTCCTTGCTGTTGTGTTAAACCTATTGTCTTCATCGATGGTACCCAAATTACATGGGGGAATGAATAAACCCAAACGAAAACAAAAGGAGATTTTTTTTTTAAGTTATGAAAGGATGGGACACTGATAGTTTGTGGTTCACTATCTTTGGAACTAAGGAAAAGTTATAAATATTGCTTAATAGTGACAATCTCAGGCATCAAAACTTTGAGCAGCAGTCATTCACTTTCCATTCAGAGATTAGGGAGAGGTAATTTTTGTGTAATTGTAATTACACAAAATTTAATATGTAATTCTCTTACAAATAGAAATCCAAAAGATTTTTGACTAAAGTAAAATTGGGGAACAGGAAGGAAAAAATGAATCTTTTAGAAGATTTGTTAAATATAAAGTCTAATAAACCATGCCATTCAGTTACTGTGGCAACTCCTACAACCTTGTCAATCAAAGTAAACCACCCTTCCTGGTGCTGTTTTAAAATATGTGTTTTTTTACATTAGGAGAAAACTCTAAAAATAGGCAGACTTTATTTTCCTCAAACAGTAAAAATAAACAATACCCAAGAATTTTCTTTACATACAAGCAAATTCTGAGATCAAATTGGTACTACTCCAACCCAAAATGTTGTCCAAAAGTTAACTCTCTAAAATTTCCTAATTCTATGACTGAATGATTGGTTAGGGGAAGGAAAAATAGCACATACCTTTAAAGCAATGATAAATTTATTTTGAAACTATGCAACAGCTGTTTTCTCCTAGTAAATCTAAGAGACTAGTTTTATGTGATTAGACTTCTTAAAAATGATCATCTTTAAGAAATGTGTAGCCCCATATAAAAACTTAATGCACTATTTCATCAACAAAAACTTATGATTTTTTGAGAGATGTACAATAAAGAAAAAGCACATAGTCTTTAGAGGAGGTAAATTTTAGTATGTCCCCTGCTACAGGAAATTGGTCACTGAGTTTGAAAACTCAGAAGCAATTTTTTATGCTATTCCAATTACATTTAAGGTTTAAGCTCTGAACATTCATGTATAAGACTTGTCCCCAAATAATATTCCCATTTCTTCCCATCCTTATACCAGGAAAAGGCCTGCAAAAAAATAAAGCAATAACTGCCTCCCTGGTTAAGCTGAAAAAAAAATTGGAATCAAAATTCACTTTTCAAATCTCTCATCTAAGTTCCAAGCAATAATCAATCATCAGCTGTTATTGATTAACCTCTGCACCCACAGTATGGGGCAAAAAACAAAACAAAACATAGAAACACAGTTTACAAACATTTTCTTTTCTTAGATATCTTTGCCCTCTCTCCTGCAAAAAATTTTACTTAGCTGGTTGCTTCTAATGTTAATAGGAAATATCAAGAGAATAGGGGTAGACTTTTATTTTGAACTCTTCACAGTGTTTTTATATATGGAATTTTGCCACTTGGCCTTTCTGCACTGGATTCAAGGGAATGTCCTAAAAATGATTTACTTTGAAGTCTTTCATTCAACAGAAATTTGGATGAAAATTGAAATCTGGTGTTTAGAAATGGGTCCGAGAGTTCCTTGAAATAGTACACAAAAGTGAATTAATATGCCAAAACCTCCATTGGCCATTCAAAGAAGAATGTGACCTTCCAAAACCGTAAAAGCTAATGAATTAGGAAATAATGGCAGAAAAAACAGCATTAGAGCCCAAAGGATTAGGAAAATGTTTGGTTGAAAGCAAATATCTTTAAATACAATTACCTACAATGCCCAGTGTTCATCAGCAGGAAAGAAGTGAGGTTTGAAAACTCTAGCAGCACACTTAATTAGACTTCATTCTTATTTCAAAGGAAGTACAGAGAGATAAGTATAAATCATGGATTGTGCATACACAGTTATCAAACAGGATGAAAACTGTCACACTTATATAATTAAAGAAATTCATGTCTGCAGTTTCTCACCAGAAAAAAGGAATTTTTATCTAGGGGCGGTGGTGCACAACTGTTATCCTAGCGGCTTGGGAAGCTGAGGCAGGAGGATCATGAGTTCAAAGCCAACCTCAGCAACTGAGCAAGGCGCTAAGCAACTCTGTCTCTAAATAAACACGAAATAGGGCTGGGGATGTGGCTCAGTGGCTGAGTGCCCCTGAGTTCAATCACCAGTACCCCCCCCCCCCCCAAAAAAAAAAGGAATTTTATTTTCTTGAGCTATCTACATAGCTTAGGTTCCATATAACACGAAGTCTGGGGTAGGGTGAAGAACCCATCCCAGTTTGCATAAGATTTTCCCAGCTTCAGTCCTGAAAGCCTAGCATCCTAAGAACCTTCAATCTTGGACAAACTAGGGCACTCAGCACTCCAGCAGGAAGAAGTGCTAAAACAGTAAGAAGAGTGGAGGATCTTCAACACTCCAATTTATGTCTGTTTTTAATAGGTTATGAATTATGTTTAATTTAAAAGACGACTCCAACTTTTTTTTTTTTTCGGTTTAAGTACTTTAACCTTTTTAGCTAAATGAGACATAAGATACGACATAAGATAAGAGAATATAGAAATGTGCCTCAAAGCTCCGTGGCAATATGCTATTCATTTAATAAGTATTAATTATGGGGCCTGGAAGTCTGTTCCCATAAACAGAGATGGTTGATACCTAGGAATGTTATAAATGCTAAATTTTGCTGCAATGTTGGGTATAGTGTGAAAAGGGAAATGGTGATTTGTGACCATGGAAAACCAGTTGGTTAGGCTCTTGTATAATTATTTGTGTTTTCACCTGAAATAACTCAAAAGGATGAAAAATCAAAGCAAGCAAAACTTTGATCCAATAAAGCTTCCAAATGTAAGCTCTTTTGGACAGTGTCTTGCAAACAGCTATGCTCTCATTGGTAAATAAATGAAAGAGCCAGAGGCCATTAAAACCCTTATATCACAGACATTGCAAAAACAGCATTTTCTAATAATTGTCTAATCAGCAAAAATATAACGATAGGAACTACTGTTTTCCACATATGTAAAAAAAATAAACTGATTTTTAAAGAATATAGTTCTAAAATTTATTTCATCAATACAGAGAATTTACAAGTAGAAAAATCCACTTAATAAGTACTAGGCTTTTAGACTTACTTCCGGGGAATGGTGATACATGAGGGTTTTTAAGAGAGGAAGGGAAGATGCAAAATAAAAACAAATGTGAGACGTTCTCCACCAAAGAGGCTTTAAATTATAATTGTGGTCTACGTTTACTGGACGCCTTATAGGTGTAGTCATATAATTCTGCTTAAACTATGAAAGAATTCCTTTCTATTGCTAAGGTTTAGAGGAATTAAGTAATTTACTAAGACTAAACAGAATATTGATGATGGCACATCAGACCGTCCCTACAGCCATGCTCTGGTGGCTGGAATCGACCGCTATCCCCGCAAAGTGACAGCTGCCATGGGCAAGAAGAAAATCGCCAAAAGGTCAAAAATCAAGTCTTTTGTGAAAGTTTATAATTACAATCACCTCATGCCCACAAGGTACTCTGTCCATATCCCCTTGGACAAAACTGTCATCAGCAAGGATGTCTTCAGAGACCCTGCTCTTAAATGTAAGGCCCGTCGGGAAGCCAAGATTAAGTTTGAAGAGAGGTACAAGACAGGCAAGAACAAATGGTTCTTCCAGAAGCTTCGGTTTTAGATATTTTTGTTGTTGTTTCCATCATTAAAAACAAAATTAAAACAAACAAACAAACAAACAAAAAATAAGTACTAGGCTTTGGATCTTGACTGTCCCCCAAAGGTTCATGTGTTAAAGGCTTAGACCACAGTCTGTGGCACTAAAATTGGGTGGTGGTAGACACTTTAAGAGGTGGGGAAGCTAGATCATTGTAGATGTGCCTTTGAAGGGGACAATGGGACCTTGCATGGCCTCTTCCTGTTCTTTCTTGGCTTCCTGGTTGCCTGGAGTTGAAAAGGCCTCCACCATGTGTTCTTGCCATCATACACTATGACACCACAGGCCCAAAGCAAGAAGGCCCAGAAAACATGGACTGCAACCATGAGCCAAAATAAACTTTTCCTCCTTAGGAGTTGATTATTTCAAGTATTTTGTCATAGCAATGAAAAGCTAACACAGCAGGCATTAAGTTGACTTCTCACATGCAAAGAAAGGAAAAGAACATGAATAAAGCGTACCTTTGGTCCTCGAATATAAAGTCCAGGTTCTCCTTTAAATCCAGGCATCCCAGGACCTCCTCTATCTCCCTGTACATTTCAAATAACATTCACAGGCTCCAGGTTGTGTGAAAAACCACAAGGCACACAGCATAAAAGAGACTGGCCAATCTGAAAGAGCTTAATCTACCAACTCAAGTCTTAAAATATTATATTTTTTTTAACAAATTTGAGGGGAAGTTCAAATCCTAATAAAACTTGCCAATAAAGACTACTACAGCTGTTTGGAGAAAACTCACTGAAATAATAAGTGGCAATTTAGACTCAAATATTTAAGCTGTAAGAATGCCTGGGGATGTTCTTAAAACTTAGTGTATTTCTTTTCTGCCAAGCTTTTCAATTATACATCCTAGTAGACTTTTTTCTGAATAAATGCAATAAAATTCTTGCCTGCCCTGGGGTCTAGGATTTGGAAGAAGAGGTACAGGATGAAGTTAACACTGGAAACTCTACTAACTGCAGTGGCTAACTCTACTGCTGGCTTTTGGTCTGCTTATCTGTGAAATATCAGGGTAAATGAGACCATTTCTTAGGGATCTCCCAAAATAGAAATTCTAGTTCACTGAATCATGATCCACTGGGATCATAAAATATAAATTTTTTTCCCTCTAACTGCCACAGATCCAAGTAAAAGGAAAAAATTTCTAAGAATATATACCTTTGGCCCAGGTGGTCCAGGAATTGACGGTCCAGGCATTCCAAAAGGGCCCATAATGCCCTGTTCACCCTTAAAAAGAGGAAAAAAAAAAAAACTTCAATGTCTGAAGATTTTAGAATATTAGTCTTTCATAAATTAATGTGAAAATAATTTGAGCACCTTTTGTAAATCATTGCTAAAGTAGTCAATCCATAAGATTTCAGTGTTCTTTATTAAATGTATTCAGTTAATTCCTGAGTGTTAGAAGAAATTTAATCTCTTGTGCAACTTTTCACTAGCTAATACAGATGTTGCAATCCACCGTCCTTCCCTTTTGTATTGTATGCCAGGAAGCTCAGAAAGAAATGTTTTGTTAAATTATAGCAATGTCTTCCACATAAGTTTTAGAGTACACTTCAAATTTCAATTTTTTCCTTTTTTTGTTTCATTTTAATGGCCTATAGTATATCTTTTTTGTGGCAGGGGGTACGGAGGATTGAACTCAGTTGCAATCAACCATTGAGCCACATCCCCAGCCCTATTTTGTATGTTATTTGAAGACAGGATCTCACTGAGTTGCTTAGCACCTTGCTTTTTGCTGATGCTGGCTTTGAACTTGCAATCCTCCTGCCTCAGCCTCTGGAGCTGCTGGGATTACAGTTGTGTGCCATGGCACCGGGCTCAATCTTCCACTGTATGTTATCTTACATCCTTTTTTAGAAGTTGAGAGTTCATAGATTTTTTTAAAAAATTAACTTTGGATAGGGCTGGGGAAGTGGCTCAAGCAGTAATGCGCTCTCCTAGCATGCACGGGGTGCTGGGTTCGATCCTCAGCACCACATAAAAATAAAGATGTTGTATCCACCAAAAACTGAAAAATAAATATAAAAAAAATTAACTTTGGATAGAAAACTTAAAGTACTTTTTTTCTTTTCCTCCCCTTTCTGCTCTCTTCCTCCCTAACTACCTTTTTGGATTTAATAGTAAGTCATAGAGACTCAATTTGGAGCAAGAGGTAATTCCTCTGTCTCACCTGAAATGTAAACCAGCAATTCTCAAATTTTAGTAAGTATAAGAATTATCAAAAGAGTTAGGTGGATATGCAGCCCTAGGTTTCAAGTCCCAGAGCTTCAGATTTGATCTAGGGGTGCAGCCCAGGAACAGGCATGTTCATGAAGTACCTCTGATGACTCTGACATGGACCCCATTACCATACTTTAGAAAACCATATTTCAAAGCAACTTTCACTGCACACACCACAAATCCCATTGTTTATGAAAATCGATAACATATAAGATAGTTTGTGAATAAAATTGATTAAAAATAAACAAGACAGGCATTGTGATGCACACATATAATCCCAGTAATTCTGTAGGTTACGACAGGAGGATTACAATTTGAGACTGGTCTGAGACCCTAATTCAAAATAAGAATTAAAAAGGGACTAGGGATGTAGCTCAGTGTTAAAGTGCCCCTGGGTTCAATTTCAAATATGTATAAATAAATAAATCTATACTGGAGTGTGATCAGAATTTTACTGCCAGAGTTTTTACAACCAGAACAATTTGGAAACTATTGCTCTGGAGTAGATGTGGCCAAAGCCACCCTGCCCCCAGATTTTGAAGAGCACTGGGCTAACAATGGGTTTTCATGGATGCAATGTCTTCAATTTTGCTTCTTAGCCCACGAATTTAAATATTTACCATCTGCCCTTTACAAAAACAAAAACAAAACCGTGGAGAACTGCACTAGCGATTGATCTATTTCTATGCTATGCTTCTATCTGACCCGCTAGGACTTCAGATTGATGACTAATCCTTCCTCTGCCTGATTCATGTCCTCTGAGCTGTCTCTTGGGTTTCCCACTTCCTCCAGGAGGGACCCCATGGGTCTGATTCACCAGTGAAGAGCCAGTGTCCATCTTCCCACCTAAGGCCTCTACTGGGTGGTAAAATTATCCATTACAACCCACAAGGTAAGAACACCGATCTGCTGGGGCCCAGTCCTTGTGAGGGCATGTACAAGCCAGTCCTTAAACCTGAACCCTGTAGGGTTTGGCACAATGCATAACCAGTACTGGCACATACATGTCAGTCAGGATCTGGCCACAGATAAACCCCCTATTCAATCCTGTGACAAAGAAACAAGATACCTGTTAAAAATTCCTCACTAAAATGAGAGGCAAAGAAAAATTATGCTTCTAGATTTAATTTGTCCTTATTTTTAAAGGCTCATTTTAAACTATAAAAAGTATCACAGAAAGTATATAGTTTTTAGGCATACAAAGCCCCTGGATGAAGGTACGATTATGCTTTAAAATATGGCAATTCTGCAACTCCACCTTAAGGGGGAAAAAATCCTTATTTCAAAATATAAAAATACTCACTTTGAGTAGGAGCAACAAAAACATTAAAAGTAAGCCCCGTTATTCACACTAATACCACACATTTCTTATATAGTGGACATTTCTCAAATTGTGCTACTTGAACTACCAATATCTGAGGACTTTCTTGGAGAAATGCAGATTACGGGGACCCACCCACTAATTGAATCCTTATCTCTAGGAATAGGACCAAGAAATATGGATTTGTGACAAACTCACCAGGTGACACTGATGGACGCTAGCATTTCAGAATCACTGGTCTACAGGTGAGGCTTTGGTTTTTTACCTGCTCTTGCTAATACCTTTCTTCAACATTTGTTCTTCAATCATCTCATCCTTGAATATACTCCTTATCTCTTTTCTTACAATCAGCATCTTACGAGGGGCATAAATTCTCTTGGATTTGCAGTCTACTTCTTTTTTTTTTTTTTTAGTTTTGTTTCATTTTGTTTTACTTTTTTCTTTTTTTTTCTTTAATTTTTATTGTTGGTTGTTCAAAACATTACATAGTTCTTGACAAATCATATTTCACACTTTGATTCAAGTGGGTTGCAGTCTATTTCTTGACATATTCAAAACAGTCACAATGTTCTCACCTGACTCAGGACACCTCCTTGCCTTACAATCTCCTTCAATTCCTCCTCAGCTCCCTGTTCTGGACAATTTATGAGGATCACAGGCCCCTATTTTCTATTTCACAGTATGGATTTTTTCTCTCTGAATAACTCCATGTGATGAATACTTACTAGGTGCCAGGTACCATGCTGAATGCTTTATTAACTCCTTATATTCACAATAACTCTGTGCAATTAATCATATTTTGTTCTTTCCATATGGGAAGCAACTGGCTCTGAGAAGCTGGAGCCAAGTCCAATGGAAGGGGCCTCCTGAAGCCTGCTCCTCCTCAGGCCGTGCTGCCTCTCAGTCCCCCAACTTCTTGTTCAGCAAAATGATATAATGAAGAATTGGTATTTTCTATGGCCCCAGCTTTATCTCAACTTCTGAATGTTTGGTAATTGAGCAGGTTGACATACAGATTCCCTCTTAGAAGCATAAATATTCCTGTGAAGATTACATACTCCATGGATCTCTTTACTGAATTCTATTTGGGTCTGGGAGTAGAATGTTTTCTAAAGGCTTTTTTAAAATTATTATTTGGGGGGTTTTGTTTTGTATTTGTTGGGAAGGAAACAAGTAATCAAATTTGCAGTGGAATTCTAATCTATTGAAACCAGACACAATTACAATCTCCTGAAAGCAAAATTAGAATATAAGAAACATACCTTTGGTCCCGCGGGTCCTGGAAATCCCATATGTCCTTGATTTCCTTTGCTTCCTTTCTTTCCTTCATCACCCTGACAAAATAATTATGAAAATATAGATGTTGTAGTAACAAACCCTCTCCCAACCTAACAATGACCACCTCCAAGCCAGATTCTCAACAAATACCAATTTTAAGGCGATATGCCTGAGCCCAGCTTAGTTGTACAGGGTTTGTCAATGTTCTTCAGAAAAACTGAGTAACTCCAGAATTGTTCTGTCTTCATCAATTATTCAATATGATTTAATATTTTTAAAAATCTACATTCTGAATCTTTGAGAACTTTTACTTGAATTTATACTTGTTTTGCGCCCTTAGTCTATTAACAGATGGTTCTGAGGCATTCAGAGTTTCGGGAAAGAGATCTGACTATGCTTTTTCATCTTGTCTTTCTGTTTTAATGCTATTTCGGTTTTAAAACATTAAAAAAAGACATTTTTTACAATCCCATTTCTTCCCCAGTGGGGAATCTAGTTCATTCCTCCCAAGGAGACAAATCATGGTAACATAGGTTCTGTAGTAAGATATTTCAGCATTAACCCAAAGCAGATCCAAAAACAGCCTTCTGGATGTTTCAAGCATGGCTGTGTCGGGCAGGGCTCCCCCAAAGCAGTTGTTACCTTCAATCAGGAAGCCTCCCAACTTTATGACACTGTTTCAACTAAGGCTCTCCTGCTGTTATCATTAGGGTGTCCAGTTGGGGTTCAGGTCCTGGTGCCCCAAAGAATTGAGCAAGTGTACAGAAGTAACACGCAAAGTATGGATTTATTGAAGGTGAAGGTAAAAGTAGCACTCCTTAAGGTAGAACAGAGGGGCCCAATGTCTGGAAATTAGAGTTTTTTTTATATGTGGAGCTGTGAGATGCTGTCTTCCCTAGATGGACCTGATTCAGGGCCTTACCTCACTTGCTCCTATTGGTTACCTTATATACCTGATTCAAATATGGTCCAATTTTCCCCCATTGGTTACTTTAGAAAACCTAATTATAATACTGCCCACTTTATCCCCATTGGTCATTTTAAAATGCCAAACCTGTGGCGGGAGTTGTCATGGTTCTAAGGCCTCAGTGGCGGGAGTTGTCCTGGTAATGGGACTTACCCTACACAGGGACATGAGAGTGCATCCCCTGTCTATTCTTCAGCAGCATCTTTCTTAAACCCTGCTTCCACCATCTTGGCATCCTGAACTACTGCCTAACACTGCCAAATCCACGTGTAGACCCACTCCACTAAAGGAATTGCTCTTTGGGGTTTGCAGTTGAGGTCACTTAAATATTCATGATATAAATGATTAAACCATGGTTTTCAAACTTGAGCATCTGAATCACCTGGAGGGCTTGTTAGAGTAGATTGCTGGGCCCCACACCCAGCACCTCTTAATTAGTAGGTCTTCAATGGTGCCCAATTTAATTTGCATGTCTAACATTCCTAGGTGATGTGACTGTTTCTGGTCCTGGAACCACACGTTGATGACCAATAGACTATTCTACAGTCATCAACAAAGAAAATGTTCCATCAAGAAGAAGAGGTGGGCTCCCATGGAATGGACAGATGAAATGAACTCCCAGAGTCCATACTAATGGACAGCAGCAACATAGGTTAAAAAAAAACAGGTGTCCAATTATCACTATCACATCATTATTACTGTCATTAGAGATAAAACATAACCAACGCTATTTATTTTCTTCCACTCTCTTCCAAACCTACTTATTGGCCTCAATTACCCCAGAAGAAAAGGAACATAACTAAATGAAATGAGGTGTCAACACTGCACCATGACCTGCCTGGGCTGTAAGATGATCCTGCCAACCTCTTCTCCAATGGCCTTCCAGAAGCCACAGACCACTTCAAAGCCACAAGTCTAGTGGCCTTTCCCTGCAGTGCACATTCTCCTTGTTTATTTTGTAGTATTTATAGTTTCACAGGACATAGACTTTTCTTAAGCTATCAATCATAATTTTATTAGAATTATAATAAAATATTAATAAGTATACAAATTTCATTTTTACTTTATTCATATATCATCCATAAGAATCTATATATGCATATTGATGACTATTTTATAAAAGTTACAGAGACATCTGGCACCTTGGAGGCTGTCAATTATGTCACTACTAGCCTCACCCTACTGATGAATTTATATTTCTCATCTTCACACAGAAAGATGTCATTCAACCAGCATTTCTACAGGGTGTAAAACATACCACATTGTGAAATAAAATCACCATTTATTTTATTTTTTAATTCTTATCTGTTTATTTACTTTGTGGTGTCAAGGAGCAAACCCAGGGCTTTGCACAGGCCAAGCACACAGCTTACACAGCGCCCCCCTAGATTGCCATTAAAAAAGTTATATTTCTTACTATTGTATGAGATTCTATAAAGATCTGAAGAAAATTTATGGACTTTCAAGTTTCAACAATGTGTCCTGAGGCTTCTTCTCCTTCTATGTGTTTTTTAAATGTCAATGTGACCATTTATTGAGAAAACATGTGTTGAACTCTTCTCTATGCTGTGTCTTATGATAGATGTTAGGAAAATAAAAATGAATAATACATTGCTGTCTTCCAAAAGCTTACAAGATAGTATCCATAATTTAAAGCCAAATGTAAATACATTTGACACAGCAAGAATAATAGGTTGGTTCCGTAGCATCAGGACCAGAACATAGACAGGCTGTTTCCCCCAACACCTCGTCATTTGCAAACCTTGGGCCCAGGTTGTCCTTTTCCAGGCGGTCCTTCTGGGCCTCTTGTTCCTGGAAGCCCGGCTTCTCCCTAGAGGAAATCACACTGAAGTCTTAGCTAACTTTCCATAGACAGAATACATAATTCTACCTTGTCTCCTCTTATTGCCAGCAGATTCAGCTGAGACCCTCCACTCTAGTCTCAAAATTAATTTGGAAGCATATCAATGAATAAATTAACATTAAACTTCAGTTCAACCAGAGCAGCTGAAATATCATGAAAAAGTCTAATTTCTCAGCCAATTTTCAAAGCAATAAGCTCACTTTCCTTTGGCTCTTCATTCACATTTGGTGGATATTATTTTTAACAAGAAAGACCTTCAGCCTTTCCATCTGCTGTTTTTCAGTACTTTTATTGAAAAATGAGTATTTCAAATGTCAACTCAAAATTATTCAGGAAATCTTTACAATGGTCTTACTTCCTGAATGCATTTACAGACTCTCCTTTTGGAAAGGGTAAAAGGGGTATTTTTCTTTAAGTTTAAATTAATGTGCTTTCTAGAAATCCTGAAGGAACTAGGTTACTGGAAAATGCCAAGGCCAAAATACCAGAGAGGAGGCAGAGAATGTGAAACACTATTTTAGCCTTTAAATTGGTACTCTTTCTATCCAGAGTAAGTGAAAGGGAAATTTAAAATTGTGTGACTTTTCTTTTTAAAGATACTCTTTGTCCTGGATGGTTTAATTTGAGCTCCTGCAGGACCAAGATACCAGTCTGGTCCAATGGTTTGGACTCCAATAATATGAAAACCTTACTCTTACCTTCTTCCCTGCAGCTCCGTCTTCTCCTGGTTCTCCTGGTTGACCCGGGGAACCTTTTGAACCTGGCTCCCCCTGGTGGATAAACAAATATATTATCTCCTTTAAGGTTGTAGTTACCAACCACCTACATTCCGAGGTACTTGCAATTAGATACACTTACAATGTTTGAGAAAAGTCTCTGAGGGGAGAAATATGATTAGTAATTAATAGTAACTAAGCTGGTTGACCTTGGGCACATTACTTCACCTTATGTGCCTCAGTTTTGTATTCTATGACCATGGGTTCAATAGCAATCCCCCCAAAGTGAACTTGGTTAGAATAGAGTCTGCAGATATGGTCAAGTTAAGATCAGGTAATTAAGATGAGTCCTAATAAAGTATTAATGGTGTCTTGATAAAAATAGGAAAATTCCAAGTGAAGAAAAATACATAGGGAAATTATCATGTGGCCACAGAGGCAAAGACAAAAGTGAAAATAATAGTAGAGCAAGGATCAGGACCACAGCTACACAGACAAGCAAGGATTCTGCCTACAGGCTTGGGGGAAAGCAAGGCCTGTGAACACTTTGACTTTGGACTTCTAGCATCCAAAAACCATGAGAAAATGATTTTTTGTTTTCCTAAGCCACCAAGTTTGTGGTTCTTTGTTATAACATTACCTCTGGAAAACTAACATAAAATGAAATGAAAAATTGGGCCCCAACACCACTTCCAGTTCTCATATTCAATCATTCTATTTGCTTTCAACTTGATTTGTGATTAAAAATAAGTACTTGCTGGGTGTGGTGGCGCATGCCTGTAATCCCAGCAACTCAAGAGGGTAAGACAGGAGGATCATGAGTTCAAACCAGCCTCAGCAAAAGCAAGGCACTAAGCAATTCAGTGAGACCCTGTCTCTAAATTTAAAAAACACAAAAATAGGGCTGAGGATGTGGCTCAGTGGTTGAGTGCCCCTGAGTCTAATCCCTGGTATCCCCCCAAAAGAAAAAAAAAGTTATTTAAAATATTCATTAAAAATGCTAATTTCAGAGAGCATAAAAGTGTTCATACAGCATTTAGTAAAAGCAAAAAAATATTGACTTAATCAAAAAACATTTCTGCTAATATAAAAAAAGCTAGTGGGAGTAAAAAACATAGTAAAACTTTTTTTAAAAAAGTAGAATACAACAAACATGAAAGAATAAAAAATAAACTTGAAAATAAAATGTACAAAGATTCACAAAATTAAAAGGCAACATTTTTTTTAAGGCAACAGTTTTTAAAAACTAATAATAATAAATAAATCTCTAACAGGAATTTTTAACATTTAAAAAAGAAAATTTTAAAATTTTATACAAGGTTTTCTAAAAAGTTTGACATCATTATTAAAAGTACATGTATGAAGACACGGATTGGTGTGAACACACTTTATATATAATCAGAGATATGAAAAATTGTGCTCTATATGTGTAATAAGAATTGTAATGCATTCTGCTGTCATTTATTTTTAAAAATCAATTTTAAAAATTTAAAAAAGAATTATTATGCATTCCATTGTTGTTCACATTTTTAAAAAATCAACAAAAAAATTCTGTAAAAAAAATAAACAAATGCATTTTCAATTAAAAAAAGGGATTTCTAAAAACTAGAAAAAGAAGGAAATCTACCCAATTTGATATGACCCAATAATTTCACAATTTCACTCCTGAGTTCTTATCTAAGAAAAATGAAAGCACTTGTTGTCCACACAAAAGCATATAAATAAATGTTCATAGCAACTTTATTTAAATTATCCAAACCCTAGAAACAATGAACTTACCAGAGGCAAATGAATAAGTTGTGATGTATCTACACAATGGAAAATCACACAGCAACATGGAAAAATAAACCATTCATAATGCTACAATATGTATCTCAAAATGATTTTGCTAAGTGAAAAGAAATTGGAAAAAATACATAGTATATGATTCCATTTATACAAAATTCTAAAAACCGTAAACTAATATGTACTGACAAAATGCAGATCAATGGTTAGCAGATCATTGAAAAGTGTATTATTATACAGGAATATTGAGGGAGAGAGGGAAAGATGGTATTACAGAAGGTAACAGAACTTTTGTGGGTAATGGATGCCTTTATTATCTTAGTTATAAGAGGGTTTTCTAGCATAAACATATACTAAAACTTATCAAATAGTGAAGTTTAAGCATGTATAGCTATTATATGCTAATCATATAATAAACAATTATTTTAGATGTTTGCAAAATCCTGAATAAAATATTAGTCAATTGAATTATCATCATGAAAGAATATACTTATGATCAATTGATTTAACTCAAAAGTACAAGGATGATTCAACATCTAAAAATTCTGTTAATGTATCCGTTTAACAGGTTAAAAGGAAAAAAAAGAAAGATACAATTATTTAAAAATATGTAGAATTATATAAAATTTAGTATTCATTTATAATTAATAAACAGCATTTAGTATAGTTGAAATAAAAGAGAATTTCATTGACCTAATAGAGGGTATATTCCCAAAACTACAGCAAACATCACACTGAAGAGTGCCACTTCAGAAGCACTTCCTTCGAGGTTACTTCTTTTCAACAATTTACCTAAGATCCTAGCACTTTAATAAATCAATAAGAGAAAATAAATATAAAAATAAATAAGAGACAGAAGGACTAAAAAAGAAAAACTGTTTTCAATTTCAGACAACATTATCATGTACACACGGTGTTAAAAAAAAAAAAGCAAGAGACTCTACAATTAGAATAAGTGATTTCACATTGTGAATAGATTAAAAAATCAACATACCAAAACTAATACCAAACAAATTAAAAACTTTTCCTATAGATTGCTAATAACTAGGAGATACAGAAAAAGAGAAAAATTCCAATTACAAACATTTTTCCTGGATATCTGAGAATAATTTTAACAAAAGAAGTTCAAGTTATGAAATCTCTGGAGAAAATGATAAATATTTTCCTAAAAATCTGAATTTTATCTTGTAGTTTGAAAGTTTCAATATTTGGTCTCTAGATTCAATGCTATCCTAATGGGACATTTTGTTAAATTTGGCAATCTAATCCTAATATACATGTTAGAATCGATAGATAATAAGCAAGAAAGAAGACGATGTATTTTTCCCATCAAATGCAAAACTTATTTTTAATCTGTCATAGTCAATAGCAGGAAGTAGCACTGAGAGAGATATACAAAGAAAGCATCATAGGCCGCTCAGGCACTGATCCTCACAAATACAGAATCCTGACATAGAACATGATGGCATTACAAATCAGTGTGACCAAGATGGTTTATTCAAGAACTGAAGCACGAACACCTGGTTATCAATGTGAGGGAAAAAATAAATCCTACATTAGCCCATATATAAAAACAGATTCCATGTGGATTTAAGACCTAATTTTTTTAAAAGACACTAAAAAATTATTCAGAAACACAGGAATATCTTTATGGCTATAAGGCCAATAAATACTTTTTAAATAATAGTTTTAAAGCAGAAGTCATAAGGTGATAGAAATGTAAAACTTCCATACACTAAAAGATACCCCAAACTGGAAATGCAAGCCCCAGCCTAGGAGAAGATATTTGCAACCCATCTAACAAAAGAATAACATCCAGATAAAGAACAAGGAAAAAAAAAAAAAACCTAACCTCAAAAAAAAGAATGAATATAGCAATTTACAAAGAGAAAAGCTAGAGGTCCATTAAGCACATGAAAAACTGTTCATTTAGTAACAGGGAAAAAAACTAAAACAATGAGGTATATTTTACACATTTTGTGCTGAAGTCACTGCCTGTTGCTAGCAGGAGCATCATATGGCACCCCTGTTGAACAGGACTTTGGCAAAGCAAAGTTGAAGACTTGCATACTGTGCAGTCTTCCAGTCCTACCTCTATCTTCCACAAGTGAGGGAACCTTGGACTCTAACTTATACAAAAGAGAACAATGTCAATGGAGCATGGTTGACAAAAGCAAAAAAAAGGAAAGGCAATTTAAATATCCATCAACAAATGGGTAAACATAGAATGAGATTTTTCACACAATAGAAGAGTATAGAGCAATAAAAATGAATTAATTGATTATAGGCATATAAAAGTACTAATAAAACACACAAGACTAAGTATAACTACATTGCAGGATATGCATAGTTTAAGAACACAAAATAGTAATATGTGGTTTATGTATAAAAACACATGTAGGAAACTAGAAAAATTTGAAGGAATGATAAACACCAAAGTCATGATAGGGGTATGTCTGGGGAGGGGAGGCAGAGCAAAGGCCCTCAGACAGGGTGGAGCCTGTGTCTCTGCTTTATCTGTAGTGCTTCTTTAAAACTGAATTCTGAGTCAACCCGGCAAAATGTTATCATTTGATGAAGCTGGGCAGTGGAATACATGTGCATTCTTTGTATTATTATGTATACTGGTGAGCATATTTGAAATATTTTCTTTTTAAAAGTGAGAGAAACTTAAGGTTGCACAACTTGTAAGTGACAAAACTGGGATTTGAATTTAGGTGGTAAGGCTTAGCCTTGCTATATTGTAGACTGCCTCTCTGGAATTAATATATAAATGACATAATGTGTATGTACATATGCCACGCACTTAGCATATTAAGTAGCACATCAATACCATACAAAACTGTAGCTATTATGCTATATTAATATGTTTTTCTTTATAATTACACATATAACATGTCAATTATTCTTAGACCCTCAACTTACATATTCTTTTCTTTTTGGTGGGAGGGTAGTACCCGGGATTGAACTCAGGGGCACTCAATCACTGAGCCACATCCCCAGCCCTGTTTTGTATTTATTTAGAGACAGGGTCTCACTGAGATGCTTAGCACCTCGCTTTTGCTGAGGCTGGATTTGAACTCGAGGTCCTCCTGCCTCAGCCTCCTGAGCCGCTGAGATTACAGGCATGCGCCACCATGCCCAGGTTACTTTACATATTCTTCTAATACCCAAATGCTTTATAAGAATCAAGGCAATGACAATAGAACAAGGGTGAAGTGTAGTGCTCAGCATGGCTCATCAGACCTACACACTTTGAGAATGAGTTACAGAACTTGTGAAGGGTGAATCCTTTTCTTCAGTAGTATTTATTGAGTGCCTATCATGTCCTCAAAATAATCAACAAGATAAACAAGTGAAGCCCCAAGTGAAGCATTTCTTTTGGAACGGCACTGTATAATACCAATCATCAAGCAAGCCATGCATATAATCAGAATTCTTCTATTAGTCACATTTTAAGTTGTATCAAGTTAGATAGATGGCACATGCTGATCTGTATTGCAATTGGACATAAAGGAAGGTTTAATGTTACATAACTTTCTTAATAGCATCTGAACAGCAGAGTCAACTCACCTTTGGACCTTGCGCTCCAATCCCTACTGGTCCTCTAGGGCCTGTAGGTCCTATGGGGCCTACTTCTCCCTGGTAAGGAAAGAGTACTGAAATATTGCAGCAAAATAAAAACAACATATTCCTGCCTTTGATCTCCTAAGAGTTGTCTTCTTTCAACAAAGTGAGATAAAATAGTTTCATGTGCTTAATTCATACATGTATTGCCTGGGATCCTCTAGGCTAGATGGATTTTTATCATATTTGGAACATATAAATGTGAACCAACTTAAAATATAGGGTATGTAGTATGTTCACAATTGGTTAAGAGCTCCTGTGGAGGCACCTAGAAAAGATAGGCAGTTACATTCTAGAACAACTAAAACGGACACATTGAAAGCCAAAATGATGTCTGATCAAGAGCAACATCATAACCAGAGAGCAACCTGAGTTTTCAATGATAAGCCTTCAATAAAAACCACAAGGAAAGCAGTAGTTTTCTATGGAGCTACTTCTCATATGGACAGCTGTAGGAAGTATACTCTCAGGTGAGAAGTCTCTTGGGAGCATTTTGTTTATTTAACCGATTAGTGATTCCTTGAAACAACATTAAAAGTAGTTAGCTAAATAATAAGTGACATGCCTTTCCTCCAGAGATAAATAACAGTTCCAAATAAAGCGGTAACTTGATACCAATGTTCATGGAATTAGAGGTATATAAAAACACAAATAAAATGTAAGGCTAAGTATAAATATATTGCAGAATGATAAGTAATGGTTCCATTCAGCTCATTTCTGACTGTCTCCTTAACAGCACTCCTGGGGGAGTGCTTATGAGAAAACCAATTAGCCAAAACCCAGAGAGGCCTGGAACCACAGGCCACAGTCTACTGACATTACAGTTTGCGTTGCCAGAATAGGGTCTACTACCCCAAAATATCAAAGAATATAAATAAGTCTGTGTAAGTAAAACCTTCTTAAAGCATAAAGAATATATATTACAATTTATAAATTGTTAGGAATATCAGTAATATTTGGTATAAAGATCTCTGATTTCTAAGTTCACTCTATCTGTTCTCTTCCAAATAACATTGACCAGAAAACAGCAATTCTACTATAGATAAACTCTGCTGTCATTTAGAAAGTTACCTTAGAACCAGGTAAGCCTTGTCCTGGGGGTCCTTGTGGACCAGGGGGACCAGTAGGACCTTGGATTCCCTTTGAAATAAAAAATTTAAGAATGTTATTAATGAAATCAAGAAGAGATTTGGGTAAGAACAGTTTCAAGTCCTCTAACGTGATCATTTAGTTCTCATTCCATAATAGATGATTTATATGACATAAATGTTTTTCAGATGGAGTGGCAAGGGCTTTTAGTTGAACCCTAGATGGGATGGCAGACTAACAGAAGAGAACAGCCTGAACCCCTAACACTGATGGAGAGTCACCAGGCCAGCTTGGAATTTTGAGTAAGAAAAGTAAAATTTCATCAAACTGTTGACCCAATTCATATTTCTGTCACATGCAAGCAAACCCTATACCCCTAACTTGGACCGATTATATTTTGAGATGTTAAATTGAAAGTTTATCTGGGCTCTAAGAAGCAACAAGCCAGCAGACGCCACACTGAAGAATGACCAGGCTGATTCTCTCCCTCACACTGCAGATGTAAAAGGTGGGAGGAAGAGAGGATTTGTAAAGTTCTCCAGTAGTCTAGATTTTAGGGAGGGTTTTTTGTTGTTGTTGTTGTTGTTTTTTAGAAAATGGAAGGGGTTTGAGTTACTTCTTTCTTTATACTGGTCTAGAAAGAGGACTTCAGTGGATATTTCTTACTTGTATAGTTTGATTTTTGTTTTGGGGACCCAAGGGGCCAGAGTCCAACTCAAGCTTGAGAAAGCTAAGATGGCCTGTGGTAGCCAAAAGAAGCCAGGGGCTGTCTGTGGATCCAGAGTCTACCAGAGCAAAAGTCTCATGAGATGTCCCTGCAAAGAAATTGTATGCTAAGTGTGAGACAGCGTTAGCCTGGAACTATTATCAGTCTTGCCCAAGAGACATGGAAGGATAACAGAACTCCAACAGAGAAAGTCCCCAGTAAAGCAGAGGCAGAGAGGGAGGAGCAGCTGTAGGAAGGGACTCTTCATCCACACCCTAGAAGGGACAGTCAAAGAGACCCATGAAGGAGCCCCACAAGGAAGAGGTCAGCTTCACACATCTGCAAAGCTCTGAGTGCCCAAAGCCACCTGCTATAGCACCAAACAAGAAAGAGTCCTCAGGCCCTCACACCCAGCCTCCTCCCTGGCTCAGCCCCAGAGAATTGAGAAATACTCCCTCCCTACAGATGGTACCAGATAATGAAGACTAAAAGCAAAGTTAACATATTGACTGAACACTTTTTGTTACAGAATTAAGAGACTGGTAACTTGCAACGACCCTATAATTTTCTATTACTTAAAAGTGATTTGTTTGTTTTTTAAAGTCTATAGTCTGTTGGAAATTCTTTCAAGACAGAAAAAGAGTCTCCCACGGGG
>NW_026000142.1:3720345-3792039 GCF_001458135.2 Marmota marmota marmota
GGGGGGGGGTGGTGGACATTAAAGGATGATTAGAGAGAAAAAAATCTGTTTTGCTTATATCCCACAAATAATATTTATTTTATACAGTTATAATGTAATAGATGTTATCCACTTTTCTCCCTTAGATGATACCACTGCTTTTTCATTTTAAAAATACAAATACTAGTCCCTTTTTCTCTGGTTGACAAAGGTAAGCAGCCCAAACAATTTAGGGAAGTTAAGGTTGTTGCACTGTCAATATGGACTGGTTTCAAAACATAACCCTTTCTGACTTTTACAGTAGTCCACAAGTTGCATACAAATAGGACAAAAAAATTACAGGATGTACCATATGTAGATGTACATGTGTGTATGTGGTTATTTATATTCCACTTTATTTTGTAAAACATCTGAAGCTATCAAGCCTCCAAATATTTAGGGAAAATCTGGAGGTCATTTAAAAAAATTGTAAACATGATGATGGAAACAGAAGTTCACTCGTAAACAGATGAGTAGGAAAACTCATTTCTATAAGTGACATTGGAGGAAATAATAATTACAATAATTCAGTGGATAAACTTGTTAAATTAAGGATAAGAAGAAAATTGAATAACTGCATACACAGGTTAAATTTAAGTAGAATTTATGTCATTTATCTTAATGGGGTAAATAAATTCTTGTTTAAAGCAGTTTACAAAGAATACATTCCATTTGCTTTCCTATCCATTAGGGGTCAGTTCTATAAGGACATTTTTACTCAAAAATTGGTTTTTTCTCTTGGAGAAGAAAATGAAGGAAGTCAAGGAGGTTTGGGGTTTTTGTTTGTTTGTTTGTTTGCTTGCTTGCTTTTTAAGCTGCAACAAACTCCATCAAGGACCAGCATTAAAGGAAACAGGAAGCCACAGGTGGGCGGGCTGGGATCCACTGGCCCTCTGGACAGACCCGTCTCTCTTTGAACCTCATTCTCCACCAGAGTGGTAACTCAGCATAAGACACAGGATGTGGCAGTACCATCTAGCAGCTTTCAGGACCAGAATGTGAGCCCTGATGAACCCAGAAAATACACTAGAAATCCTGAGAAGGCCTGGTGGAAGAGTCAATCCAGGATCCTTCAGGAGTCAAAACACCCAACTCTTAATTATTATCTAAATATTTATTTACAGATTTATCTTGGCTTCTTCTGCGCCTTAATCCTCTTAACACAGCCAAGAGCAAGGAAATGGAAAGAGGAGTAATAGCCAACTTCACTGTTGCCTGGGATGACAAAAATATGTAATAATAATAACAAGTTAGCAGATGGTTAGAAACAAACTTACAGCTAAATGTCTAGTGAGATTTGGAATTGTCTCAAGGTTTTCTTCTTTCCTTAATACCCTCGATAAAGGAAGCAGTAGTCATGCTCTAGGCCACAGGATAATCCAAACCTTAACCATAAATTTTCATCAAACCAACTTGTCACTTTCTAACCTGGATGATAAATCTGTATTTGCTGCTGACGTTTTATTAAATGAGATATGTAGACAAATGCATATGGTAAAACTATGTGGCATGCATTTATGAGTATGTCAAAATGAACCCCACTATGACATATAACACACTATTTTAATTTTCAAAGTGTATGGTAAATAATAATAGTAAAATTACTGTTATACTATTTTCACATTATTTAGACAATTATCCAGTTTTTCCAAAAGTTATCAGATCTTAGAAGCAGAGGTCTTTCCTTTCTTCTGACCAAAAGGGGCCAGGTAACTTTTATAAAATCCTACTTGTAGTTTGCTTATATCCAGGAAGGACGCCACTTAAATAAATTGATCACTTCCAATTCTGGTCCTTATTTTAAGTTTAATACCATTTTTAGTTTGGTGTGTAGATAAGGATGGGAAGAACTCCCCTGGCATTGGGACCGAGTGGGACATAATCACAAAGTTTTGAGGGGAAATAATATACAAACTGACACGTAAGTAACTACTGCTCTCGCAAGGGGAACTAAAAATATAAAATGTTACCTCCAAACTCATACCCTGGTTAATTAGGTTTTAGTGATAAAAGTCAAAGCACCAAGAAACATAAAATTTATATTTGAGTCTTGGAAAGTTGTAAAATGAAAATGTTTCCATGAAACTCTCCTTCTACATTCATTTCTGGACTTAACATATATTTCATTGCAATTTGACTGTCAAATGTATTCATAGATATTTGCAGGATTGGCCTTCAATGAACACCAGGATTGGGCTGGAATGCTTGGTACCATGAGAATGAAAACAAGCATCAGTTACCTGTTCTCCTTGACTCCCAGTGCCCGGGATGCCCATTGGTCCTTGAGGTCCCACAGGTCCCAAATCTCCCTGTATAGAAAACGTCAGAAGTACAACAATAAATAAAACCTCCTTCTTTTATGCTTTCCAATCTGAATTTAGGCTTGATTAAAATCTATATTTATACTTCAAAAAATTCAACAAGTAAAATCATAAGACCTCATTGCTTTTGATGATCTCTAGATCAAATTTGCCAAAAGAGTCAATGACATTTTCACTATTTTGTCTAAACTGGTTGGTATGTACATGGGTTTATATTTAGAAATTATGTTTCTCACAACCAGAATTTCTGAATAGTTATCATAATAATATAAAAACTTCCTGTTAGGACCATAACATAAATATTTAAGAGTTTAAAATTCTTGGGGTATAAGAAAACTGGAATTTGAAAGATAAATTGAAGAAGATATTTTTAAATTTTTCTAAGTAACTTTCCTCTCCAAATCTTATTAAAAGAACAAAAGTAAATACTACTCATACTTTACATAATATTGAACTATATTAAACTTGTGCAAAGACACACTCTGGAATGTACTTCTTAGTATTTCAATTTTGAAATTAAGAAAAATCTAAAGTGAAGCCTACAAAATTAAAGAACCCTACCTTCTACTCCCATGAAATAAATTCTATCCTTAACAGAGCTTACAATATTAGTAAGGGAAACAGAAGACAATAAGCAAGACAAGAAGATAAATGCTACATTGAATAATGATTAGTCTTTAAGGGAAAAACTAATTGAGAAAATGGCGTGGCAGTAACAATTGGAAAATGAACCCAGATGGCCTCACTGATGACAAGGAATGAGCCAGGTAGAAACCTGGAGAAAGAGCATTCCAGGCAGAGCACACAGCCGGCGTAAGGATGATCCCTGTACATTTCAGAAACAGCAAGGAGACTGTATGGGTGGAGATGGGGACCATGAGGGAGAGTGGTAGGTGATATATGGCAGTGGCCAGGCAGAAGGATCAATAGGTCCTGTGAGACAATGGTACTTGTTCTTGCTCTTCTCTTAGTGGTGTGACTGGGTGACTTCACTAAGAGTTGAAAAAAAGAGAGGGTCCAAGGACTGAGTCCTTTAATCTCTCCAGTCATTAGAGGTCAGAGGAATGAACCAGAAACAGCAGTAGAGACTGAGGAGCAGCAGCCAGAGAGACCAAGCAAAGAGAGGGTTTCAAGAAGGTGAGGGAGCAAGAAAGGGTACTGATAGGTCAAGTAAAATGACAACTGAGAACTGACCACTGGGTTGAGCTACATGGGTAGGTGTGCTTATTTCAATGGCAACTATATTTAGACAACTTCAAGTCAGCGACCTTTTTCTTAAACAGTGGGATAATAATGTTTTGGGCCTGAGGACAAAAATTAGGTCTCTTTTGTAACAGATCAATGCTGCTTTGAGAGTGTGAAATCAGCCATACACAATACACAAAGCAGCAGGTGTGCTTGTGTTCCAATAATGTTGTCATAGAAAGACAGGCAGCTGAGGCTATGTAAATATGTTTTTATGAATAAAAGTAAATGCTACTCATACTTTATATAAATAATATTGAATTATATAAAACTTGTACCAAGACACACTCTGGAACATACTTCTTAGTATATTGTCCACCTTGGTCTAAATAAATAAGGAAAATATTATGGACTTAAGTTTTGATTCAGAACCCGATTATTCTGATTCAGTACTTGATTGTTCATTATGCAAGAGTCACTGTGCTAAATGCTTTTCATGATTTTTCTCACTAATCCTCCCAATAACTCTCTATGGTGGGCATCACCATTTTCCAAATGACCTTAAGTAATTTGCTCCAGGTCACATACCTATTAAATGGCAGACATGAGATTCAAATCTACACTCTGTCTCACTCCTCAACCCAACTCATAACCACTATTCTGCATGTATTCAATAAACACATAAAAATTATATCCTTTTGTACTTTTTTTTTTACAATTAAAGTCTGTGTCATAACTAATTTTTTGTTTTGTTGCAAATATATACATTTGTGAGCCCTCATCATAGGGTGTTTATGTTATCGCTTGAATCACACCAAAGTCTTTGAATCTAATGCTACACCTAAAAGAGTAGGAGAGGAAGAGAGGGGGAAAGGAAAGAGAAGACAGTATTGATTTAGGAAGGGGATAGCAAATAAAAGCTTTTTATGCAGAGCGTTTTCTTTGCATGAGCTCCAGATGTAAAAACACAAATGCCATGTCACAACAACCCTTGAAAAAGTTAATTTACTGAACTCACAAAACAATGGTTCTGTTGTATTCAGTTCCCACTGCCCCCAAAGAAAAAAGAACATCTTACATATTTTGGAAGTATTTTGGAACTGCAGTTACAACCAGAGCTGAGCTCTTTGAAGCAAGAAAGAAATTTATATGATCCATTACTTATCATTATCTCTGCTATTCAAATACAGACAACCAGAAGAAATAACTACCAGAAAATAAAAGGAATAAGTCATTTCAAGATTGAGGATAATCATGAGTATCAGTTATTACTCTAATTTAATAAATAATATAATGTGTGCTTAATGGTTGGCATATAAATGACTCCAAATTGATATGAGGTCTCTGGTTTTTGCACATATCTTCTGTCTCCTCCCCTTGACAACTTTCACTTCACATTGCTTTTTAGAATCTGAGCAGCTTGCAGTAACTTCTGTCACCAGCCTCACCACCCGCTTCTAATCAGGGTCATGATCTCCTATATTTTAAAGAAAATGAGTAACTAATGCTAAAGAGTAAAGCAACGTCTGATGGCCTGGAGCTGACCTGACCCTGGCAGCTGGGCTGCAGTGCTGAACATAAACAAGTTCATCAAAGCAACAGACCAAGACAAAAGCAAGACTACTCAGTACTCATGTCTGAGCACAGACAAAACCACAAACACTGTCCAAATCCATAGAAATGGCCAAACATCTTCCTGCACTGGCTGAAATGAGTTGCTGCTACTTCTTTGACTATTACATCTCAACCTAACACCATTTTTCCCAATTTCTAGATGAGACTCGTTAAAATACTCAACCTTAAAATTATTCCCACTTTCTGGTAGCATCCAACGCAAAGCAACCTATGCTGTCTTGAAAGCTCCCAAAAGTCACCCAACACAAACCCAAGTTCTATAAAAAATCTCTTCTCCTTCCTTCCTAGTTGCAGTTGGTCACCCAGGGTTTATGGTCTCCATGTTGCAATGAGTCAGTAAACCTTTGTTTAACTAAAGGTGGACTCCTGTTGTTTCTTGCTGTAGGGTATCAACACTAGTTTTCTTAAATGAGTTCTATTATTTTAACTTCATTTTAAGGTAAATATTTTTGAATGAATGCCTGAAGGTAGAGATGGACTGTAATGAGGCCAAAATGTTTATAACAACTATTTTCTACTACACTAAGGACAGGTGTTTTTTTGCTAATGTCTGTCTTCAAAGATGCTTTGCTGATGACTGAAGTCACAGAAAGTTAGAAACCAAATAAGTGACACATTACTCTAAATAATGGGACTTCCCAGATCATAATTCATCCAATATAATAAATATACCTTGCATAGACAAGATTTATAATTAATTGGATACCTATGTGTCATGATTGTCATGTTATATTTGGTTTTAAAGTGTACACTCATTAAAAGCAATGACAAAAATAATTTTACTGGGATCGTTTCCATTATACACCTTGTATACAGTACCTTGTCCCCTTTGATTGACAGGCCTTGTAACCCTTGTGGGCCAATTGGTCCTTCAGAACCCTTTTCACCCTGAAAGTGCATAGAAGGGTTATCAGCGCATTGATAAAAATTATTTAAAAGATTTACATTAAAGTTACTATGAATTATACTTCAAATTGATTTTTTCAATCAAGTATCCAAATTCACTGCCCACTGACTCTAAGATTTGCAACTTGTAAAAAAAAAATTAGTCATATCATTTTCACAGGAAGGAGTCTGTCCCAGCAGAATACATATATAGCATTGCTGAAATTGGAAAAGAGCTCAATTTCCAATCTCAATAGAAATACTGAAACCAGGAACCTAATCAATAAATCATGTAGTACAACTACCTGGATCAAGCCTCCTGTTCCTTAACATGGCTACAATTGGATCCATGGTACAAGAAAATTTGTCTCTCATATATGTGAACCAACACTCGCAAGATTGGATTACTTATTAAATGTTTTGTATCTGAACTTACAGAGACATTCATTGAAAATCTAGGTTTAGAAGGCTTCGTGGAAAACCTTGTATTTGCTTCTATGATCAAATGATCTCTGTGAACAGCTGTTCTTACTATATCTATGAAGTCATAGCACTTCATGCCTTTGTTATAAAAAATAAACCATGTCAATCAGAAACAACATTCATTTAATAAATTCATTAGAACCAAGAATAAAATCAAAGAACATTTTTAAGAAACCTAAGAAAAAGGAAAATATAGCTATATCTTTCTATCCATAATTTATTCACTTACTCGCTACAAATTAACCACAATCTGACTGAGTCAACAGGTCTGCCAGGCTGGGGAATGAAGTGCTCTGACTGGTGGGTTCTTCTGATCATTACCACAGAGCTAAGTTCCATGTACTTGACCCTTAGGAAACACTGAAAACCATGTGTTCTTTCCTTATTGAAACAGAGGCCAATGCAGAGCCTGGGGTTATTATAAAGAGTATATCATCACATTATACTTCATTTAACATAAAAGTATGTTGAACATGTCACTAAGGCATTCCCTGGAATATACTTCTTAGTGTTTCACATATTCATTTCTTATTTTTTTTTGTTGTTGTTGTTTTGTTTTGTTTTTTTGAGGTTTGTGGTGGTTTTGTTTTCTTTTTGTACTAGAGATTGAACTCAGGGCCACTTGACCACTGAGCCACATCCCCAACCCTATTTTGCATTTTATTTAGAGATAAGAGTCTCACTGAGTTGCTTAACACCTTGCTTTTTGCTGAGGCTGGCTTTGAATTTGTGATCCTCCTGTCTAAGCCTCCTGAGGCACTGGGATTACAGGTGTTCAGCACCACACCCAGCCCTCATTTGTTTCTTTAACACAAACACACAGAGATTATAAAGATAAATAATTTTCACAATTTGAATTTTCCGGATTGTTTGGGCTGCACATAAAAAAAGACATTTGTGATGTGCCAAAACTTTAATGAAACTATGTATCATAAAACTTTCTAAAATGTAGTTCTAAGTCTTTGACCTGTTTTCTAAGAATGATACTTTAGTTATGAAATATCATATTTATCCAAAATATTACTAACATTATTGTGGCAACTTTAATGTCTTAACAAGGTTCTCTTCAAAATTCAGCTCACAACATAGTATGAATTATTTGTTATAGCAATTGCTTTTCCTCTTTTGAGATTTGGGTTTCTCAGAGACAACTGAGTATTGATCATAATGAAAGAATCTGAGAATGAGATACAATTTTAGAGTATGAGGCCATATTGAGAAGGTCAGAACTGAATGACCTGACAGAATAACTTGTGCAGGGTCTGAGAAATCAGCATATGGTTCTCTGGGCTGTGTGGATGTGTGTCTACGTGGGGGGTGGGGAAGACTTTAGAAATGAAGAAAGAACCCAGAAATGCATTATTGTTTGCTGTGAAATTTTTTTAATAGTGCCCAACGTATTTTGGAGAACCATTTCCTATGTGGTGTTTGGCAGATGTGTTATAGATATGGGTAAACCACCTAGACAACAGGACAGCAAACTACAGCCCACTGGCCAAATCCCATAGCCAGCTTTTTGTAAACACAGTTTTGTTGGAGCAGCCAGATTCATTCATTGATACGTTTTTATGGCTATTTCCATGCAGCAACAGCACAGTTGAGTCATTGCAACAGATACCATATGGCTTACAAAGCCTAAAATATTTGCTATCCAGCCCTTTACAGAAGTTTGACATGCCCTGGTGCAGAGGAACTTGAGCTCCAAGAATTATATGTGGGAAGCAGTAGGAAAGTTTGAATTCATAAGAGTTGGTCTTTGTGGTAAAAAAAATCAGTTTTCTTATGATATTGATGGCAGTATAAATTGATGTATTAGATTTTGTATCCTATCTGTGTTTCATAAAACAAAGCTGTGAGCAGTGTTGCCATAGCTACACTGAATAACTTGACTTCTGGGCATCAATATGCTATTTATCACTGGAGCGTTAATGACTGCAAACTGAGAGTTTCTAATTTCATATGTGGTAATTACATGAAATAGAAATCTGTTGATGACTTATTTTATAATCAAATATTTCACCATACTTTTACATTAAAAGAAAATTGACAAATTCCTTCACACAATACAGTGCAAATAGTCAGGAAATACTTAACTTCTAATAATCCGTGTTTTTAAAAATTTGTGATTCATGACTATGCAGGACAAAGTGCTATGGGTTTTTTTTTTCCTAGTTCAGAGGCTTTTATTACCTTAGGTCCTGGAAATCCTTCTCCAGGTAAGCCCCTCTCTCCTGGTGCTCCCTCAGGACCACGGGGACCCTGGTTAAGGTAGGAGGGAATGAGGAGCAGGTGAGAGAGCAAGAAAGAAAGGCAGAAAGAGAAAGGGAAGAAGAGGGAAGAAAGAGAATAGTTATATTTCAGTTCACAAGGATATGGCGGAGATATAGTCCTCCTAAGTTTTTCCTGAGTGTCCTTCTAGTAATCTCCCAAAGTATTTTGGAAAACCATTTACATTGATCAGCAGAATTGTAGAGTTGTAAAGAAGAAATTCACATTGTATTCAAATACTTATTCTGTTTGATTGGCATAAGCACTTCTAGTATCCTCAAATTAGAGGAAAATGGAAATTAAGTGACGCTTCAGAATAAGGATTAGGAAATAAACGCTATGAGGAAAGGCTAAAAATTCAAGACTATGTGATCTGGAGAAGGATGCAGTGTTATTTTAAAATTTGGTTAAGTTTTAAGGGAGCCCAGTGAAGAAATCACTGCACAGCTGTTGCAAAGCATTGGATACTACTTACATGTGTTTTGATTTCTGTCCTGATATACTTGGACTAAAACTTGAATTATTTCAGGAACCCATTGACTCCACTGGCAGTTCTATGCATAAGCTGATATCTTGATAGATCAATGAAGGGAAACATGGTTTTCCATGTTGATGATTAAAATTAAGTCTGGATAACTATTGCTCAGAAGAGGAGCACTTCTAAAGGCACTAGAAGAGGAGAGGACTTCTCGGTCCTAGGCTTCGAAATGGACTGGCAGAAAACACCGTAATTGGAAAACATAAAACACTAGCAACGTTTTCATTTAAACTAGAAAAAAAAATTTTTAAACTATGAATTTTCCCCTTTTCTTCTTGTCCAAAAGGTTAAAAAGAAAGAAATGTAAAGGAACTAACAACAAACCTCTTAAAAGCAAAAACTTGAGAATTTCCTCTAATGATCTTCAGATGATTCAGATTAGCTAACTAGGGAAGTCCTGGAACAGTCTAATAAATTTCCCTCAAGGCCCAAAGCCAGCACACTGCAGGCTGCAAGGTCGTTGGGCTCTAGGTACACTAATCCAGGATTACCTAAGAGATGCATTAGACTGGTGGCAGAACAAGGGTGCAGCATTATGTTCAGCAGTAGCAGACCCATTATGAATTTGTATTTAAGAAAGAAAACTAACTGTATCCCAGTGTTTAACTTCTTTGTGCTTTGCCCTAATATTGCATATTTTTAAAGACAGTCTTTTTTTTATTATTCAGTAAAGACTTTAATTAAAAGAAAAAGCTAACATCTAATTTAATTTAAATTATAATGCTTGTGACCTTTAACAATCCAAAATCTTAATCAAAGCACTAATATCCATGACAGCTTACTCTAATGGTAGAGCAGTCAGCTAGGGAGGAAATAAAAAGGAGCATGAAACTGGATTGCAAACTAAACTGAAAAGTGCCAAGTTAAAATCATACACGTTCTCAAAGAACAGCAAATTTTTCTTCTTCCCTAATGATAGGACTAATGAAAATGAAACTTTTTATATTAAACATAGTAAAGTCTTTTTCCCAGCTCAGTTTTTTTTTCATTCATTCAACAAATACTTACCAAACACCCAAGAAGTGGAAGGGATTGTACTAGGAATAGCAGACAGATCTCCTTGTCTCATGGAATTTAGTCTTGCATGCTAGTTAAAAGGAGATTTTGGTGTCTTTTAAACCAAGGTTCAAGTCTGACTTTTGCTACATATTAGCAATGTCACCTTGATCAAATAATTCAATCTTTCCAAAGCTCAGCATCATCTTCAGAATGATGATGACAGTACTACCTCAGCCACTAGTATTATTGTAAAGATTCAGAGACATTTAGAGCTCTTACATATGACTGCATGCCTGCTGCAATTATCAAACCTAATTTTACTTCAGCTCCACCATTGTTACAAATGTCCTTTGTGGAGTGTTTAGAAATAAGGAAATCTCAGAGGTTGGTCTACATTAGGCAAAGTGGTGACAGGCATTTATTCTGGCTGCACAGAATAAATGAATTTTCTTCCCTCCTTCTCTGCACTTGTAGAATACAGCAATGAAAGTGAAAGTAATGGAGGAGTTAAGGAATCATGCGTTGAGAATGGAGTTAAGTCTGTTAAGTCTGTTGAGAATGGAGTTAAGGCTCCTGGGCCAGCACTTAGGGGAATTAAAAAATCAGTGATCCAAGGTTTAATTACTGTGAAGTGTCAGAGAAATATTCCATACCATCAGTATGTTCTCAAGTTTTCCAGTTAAAGAGTCAGGATAGAAGATGATTATTAACCAGAGAAGAGAAGTAGCAGGTACTTGGGTTAGATGAACCATACTTTTAATTTAGTAGTCAGGAAAGACCAGAGGATAATTTTTTAAAAATATTTTTATTGACAGATAATAATTGTATGTCATTTAAAAAAGAATAAATGCTTCTATAAAAATGTCAGTGTCCTTTTCAAAGCCATGAGAACCAGTTAGAACTATGGCATATTTGTTTGTTTTTAACAAACATCTCTAAAATATATTTATTTATATATTTTTATAAATATATATAATCATTATATATTTACTTATATAATGATTATATCTATTATATAATATATTTTAACATATCATTAGATATAATAGATTAATATTTAATTATTAGAGATATATATTAGTTATATAATTAGGTTCCTCCATTTATACTTTAATCCCAATTACCAGTTAACACAGTCTAATCAGTGAAATGCTTTATTGAAACATTAGCAATGAAATTAAAATATGATTGTGCATTATATTTATCTTATTACTTTCCTTAATAATATCAACAGTGTTAATAACCTTAAAAATGGTTTCAGACTACTTGCAAGCGTTAAAGATAAATATGTGAAATAATAATAAAAATTGCCCTTTATATTCAAACAGTGTCATCTACTTTATTTTTAACTTCAAAGTAATTAGAGTTCTACTTCAGGGGATATCTTTTTTCCCCTGAGAGTACTCTGAATGACCTTGCATAAAAAGCAGATCACTTTGAGAGTCTCAGTTGATTTACTTTTTATAAATCACTATGCTTATCATATCAGCACAAAACAAGTGATACACAAAAATGATAGCCAACCATTCAAAGGCAGGCATTAGAGTGAGAATATTAATTCCATCTATTGGTAGATTTACATTACTGCCGCATTTGTGAGAGTAGCCCTAGACCTGAAATTATTTGAAATGATTGGCTCAAAGAAACAAAGTAAAAGATTTTCAGCAGAATCTCTGTCAATCCTCAGGTAAGTCTTTATGTCACTTCTGAATAATTAAAAAACTCACTTCGTTGATTTTTTTTATTATGACATTTTTGTTGCAATAGTTTGACACTTTATTTGGGATTCTTCTCATCTTTTGTTAGTATTTTGTTTCCAAATAAGTCAGAACTTCACAGCATCACTCTCATTGGTGTAATTGTGGCTTAGAAAACAAGCCAACAAACAAGAATTTCCTATTCTGAGAATATTGTGAAAACTCTCGCTCCAGACAGAAAGATAAGGAATATGATTTTTTTTTTCCAAAATGAATTATAAAGATATACCTGAGCCCAGAGAAAATAAAGTAGGGCTCAACAACAGAGATGAGAACTGTGTATGCATCTAAGATGCTGCTGTGGCTGTGCTGGGTAGGGGGAAAAAAATTTGTGGGGTAGAAAGAAGTCAAGGAAGCCTAGAGAAAAAAATAGTAGCAGAGACTTTGGCTCACACAATGGAAAATGAGGAGCAAATCAGTGCTGACATCCCACAAAAAGTGAAGACCTTCAAAGTTGTGAAACTTCAATGAAAAGGACATTAGCAAATAGTCATTTACATTGACACAGGGGTGTGGGCAACAAGAATTTTGTCTGCCTTGGCAAGGCCTCTGAATGACTAGAAAGTCCCAAACTAGACTTGTGCTGTGTTTGGGTTCGAAACTTCTATTGACACTACCTAGGCAGTCTCTGAACACTTCTGTCAACGCTTTATCATCAAGAAAACTCCTGGACTACATAAAAGGTGCAAACACAAACTTCTCTCAAACACCCTTCACACAGAACACTTGGGGTTTTCACAACTAAAGCCCTGCTGAAAATCAGTTCAGATTCCAAAGTTCAGAACATAATAGAAAATAATTCACAATGAATAAAAGTGAACCAAGATAACATAAAATCCCCCCAAACTGACAAATAATAGGAGACAAAATGTATACTTTAGGGCTGGGGCTTGGGGCTTGGGGCTCAGTGGTAGAGTGCTTGCCTAGCATGTGTGAGGCACTGGGTTCAATCCCCAGCACCACATATAAATAAACAAATAAACTAAAGTATTGTGTCCATCTACAACTAAAAAAAATTTTTAAATGTGTACTTTAATGCTTAATGTCTTAAAAAGAGTAAAAAACACAAGAATCAGAGTCTAGTGTGGTAAAAAGGATGGATGGATAGATAGATAGATAGATAGATAGATAGATAGAAAGATAGATACATAGATGGTAGATTTTGAAAATACTCATTAAACTAAAAATTTAATGGATGAGTTAAGACATTTTATAACCTGAATAACCTAATGAAGTTAAATTTATACATTATAAGTTACATTTAAAAAAATTACCCAAAATGCTTCCAAATGTCCAATAGGATTTCAAAATAAATAGAACGAGGGCAGGGTGAGCATTTGAAGAGACAGCTAAGAAATTTAAAAATTGTCAAATCCTCAGATTCATAGAACAGTGCATCTAAAGTCATAAAATTGTAAATTTATCCATATTTACATGTATCATAATGACTTTAAGAAAAAATATTAATAAGAAAAATTACAAAAGCAGCCTAAGATAAAAGGCAAATTACTAAGAAATTATAAACGAACTGCAAACAAATCAACAGGAACCACTGTTGTTAGTAGACAGTGGAATTAGTACACAACTAAGATTTTCACACCAGCTAATCTATGTCATTAAAAAAAAAAGAATGACATTTCAGCAAAAAACCGAAAGAGTTTACACATAATCTGATTGGAAACAACCAAGAAATATATTCCTTAAAAAAAAAGAAAAGAGGGAAACTGATAAACTATGTTGAGCCAAAAAATTGGCAAATATGTGGGTAAAACTAAATTAAATACTGATAAAAAATAATAAGTTAGATGGGACAAAATAAGGTAGATCAAAGCTAACGGAAAATAATACTTTGAAGGTAGAAGAGATGATTGGAGTAAAATCCTTCTGTGGTCAGTGTGTTTTCAGGAATGGGTAGTACTACTGATGACATTTCAAACTTGTTAATTTATAATACATGACAAAGTTCAGAGACCACTTAAGAAATAAAAAAATATACATACCTATGTAGTCATATACATACCATGTAACTTGATACATATATGTGTATATTCTTAATAAATATTTGATATTTTTGCCATTTCCTAATTAGATCTTTGTTTTATCAATGAGTTTTGAGTGATCTTAGTATGTTCAAGATACAAATCCTTTGCCACATATGTGGTTTGCTAATATCTTCTCCCAGTAAGTAGCTTGTCTTTTTAGCCTGTTAACAATCTTTAACAGAAAAAAAAAATATTTTCCATTTTGATGAAGTCCAGTTAATCTACCTTTTTTTTTTTTTGAATTGTGTTTTTGGTGACATGTCTAAGAAATCACTGAGTCCCAAAGATTTTTTCCCTACGTTTTATTTGTAAAGTTTGATAGTTTTTACATTGTATATTTAAATGCATTGCATATTTAAATACTTTGAGTAAATTTTTGTATAAGATCAGCTCAATGCTGATTTTCATATGGGTGTACTAATTTACATCCCCACAAACGGTGTATGAGGGTTCCTTTCCCCCTGTATCCTCTCTAGTATTTATTGTTTTTTGTTTTTGTTGAGACTTAACTTGAGGTGGTTTGGATTTTGTTTTGTTTCCTCATAGATATTCAATTTCTCCAGCACTGTTTGTTGAAAAGACTATGCTACTCCATTGGATCAGTTTTGCATTTTTTTTTATCAAAAAAATCAGTTGACTATACTTATGTGGGTTCATATCTGGGTTCTGTATTCTATTCCATTGATCATTATCTATATTCTGTCAATACCACACATTCTTGATTACTGTAGCTAAATATTAAGTCTTAATCCAAGAAGTGTGATTTCTTCAAGTGTATTCTTTCTCAAAATTGTTTTAGCTATTCTAGCTCTTTTGTCTTTGCATGTAAGTTTTAATTATCCTATTCATATCTACAAAAAATCTTGCTGGTATAATGAAAAGACTTCCATTAAACCTTTAGGGAGAATGTACATCTTTATGATGTTTAATCTTTCAATCTATGAAAATGGCATGTCTTCTCAATTTATTAAATAGTCTTTAATTTCTTTCACCAATGTTTTGTAGTCTTATACAAATTGTATACTTTTTTAGTGGGGAAAGTACCAGTGTTTGAACTCAGGGGCACTTGACCACAGAGCCACATCCCCAGCCCTATTTTGTATTTTGTTTAGAGACAGGGTCTCACTGAGTTGCCTAGCACCTCACTTTTGCTAAGGCTGGCTTTGAACTTGAGATCCTCCTGCCTCAGCCTTCTGAGCTGCTAGGATCACAGGCATAAGCCACAGTAACTGGTGTGTGTGTGTGTGTGTGTGTGTGTGTATATAATTAGATTTATATTCAAGTATTTCTCTTTTATAGCAATCATAAATCATATGGTATTTTTGATACCCTGATAACACAGTTTATTAGCAAAAATAAAACAAAACACAAATACTTCTAAAGATACAAATAATAGATTATTGAAACCCTCAGATTCTTTAATAAATAGACCACAGGTATATTTATTACATTATTACTATGTGTTTAGATGATCAGCTAAACACTGATGTTGACATTATGTTCCCAGTTTTTCATCAATGAGACATATTGAAAAAGATAAAATTTCTTTTTACAGCATATATAAATATGCCCAATCTCTTTTACATAGAAAACCACATGAAATTAAACTTATTCTGGCATGTTTCCACATCTTTAAATAATCTACAAAATATTCTCCAGAAATTGTGTTTAAAACCTCTTAGCACACTTTTAATTGGGCTACTTAAAGAACATAATGTCTTACCTACTTCTTTTCAAATATTTGGTATAAGGAAGTGTCATAATGCAGATTCAAGCATCTTTGCAGCAATTAAGTCAGCTCTGAACTACTGATTCAACTTGTTGCTATTTCAATAACAATGATAATGATTACCATACTGTAGGGAAGTTAGAAGACAATTATATTTACCATTTTTAATTTTTATTAGTACATATTAATTATTCAGAACAATGGATTTCATTGTGGTACCTCTGCACATTAAAATAACATATTCTGATTGTATCCAGCCCCCATTGCCCAATCTTGCCCTCTTCTCATCCCTCAACTTGGTTCCTTTCTTCTTTTCTAATAGTCTCCCTACTGCTTATATGCCATCTTTTTTCCCTAAAGTCCAGGAGAAAACGTTTCTTTGTCTCTTCATCCAATAGACATGTAGGCTGATTCCATAACTTGGGCATTTGGAATTATGCCACAGTAAACATGGGTATGCAGGTTTTTCTATATATGTTGACTTTAATTCCTTTGGTTATATCCCAAAAGGTGGTATGACTGGATCATACAGTAGTCCTATATATAGTTTTTTGCGGAAGCTCAATGCTGATTTTCATATGGGTGTACTAATTTACATCCCCACAAACGGTGTATGAGGGTTCCTTTCCCCCTGTATCCTCTCTAGTATTTATTGTTTTTTGTTTTTGTTGTTGTTGTTGTTGTTGTATTCTTGCTGATTGCCATTCTGACTGGAGTGAGATGGAATCTCAATGTAGTTCTGATTTGCATTTCTCTAATGACTAAAGATGTTGAATACTTTTTATATATTTATTGGCCATTCATAAGTATTCTTTTGAGAAGTGTCTCTCCAATTCATTTGCCCATTTATTGATTGGGTTGTTTGTTTCTTCAGTGTGAAGGTTTTTTTTAGTTCTTTATGTATTCTGGATGTTAATCCTCTCCCAAAGAGTAGCTGGAAAAGATTTTCTCCCATCCTATACGCTGTCTCTTCACACTGTTGTTTCCTTTGGTATACAGAAACTTTTTAATTTGATGCCTTCCCACTTGCCGAATCTCACTATTATTCCCTGAACTATTGGAGTCTTATTCAGGAAGTTGTTGTTGACTGTGCCTGTGTCTTGAAGTGGTTCCCCCATGTTTTGTCCTAGCAATTTCAAAGTTTCAGGTCTTACATTTACGTCTTTGACCCATTTTGAGTTGATTTTTATACAGGGTGAGCTTCAATTCTTTACATATGAATATCTAGCTTTCCTAGCACCATTTTCTTCTCTCCACTGCATGTTTTTTGGCACCTTTTTGGCAAGAATCAAATGGCTATAGCTTTGTAGGTTTGTCTCTATCCTCTTTTCTATTCCACTTGTCTATGTGTATATTACAACAGATACCACTGAAATCCAAAAGATCATTAAAGACTATTTTGAAAACTTATACATACAATCTGCCAAAATTGAATCAAAAGGATATAAAACCTAAACAGATCAATAACAAGCACTGAAACTGAAGCAGTAATAAAAAGTCTCCCAGCACAGAAAAGCTCAGAAGCAAATATATCCACTGCTGAATTTTACCAGATCTTTAAAGAAGAACCAATATAAATGTTCCTCAAATTAGTCCATGAAATGGAAAGCGAAGTAATGCTTCCAAACTCATTCTACAAAGCAAGTATCACTCTCATACCCAAATCAGATAAGAACACACACACACACACACAAACACACACACAAAAAAACAAAACTGCAGACTAATATCCTTGATGAACCTAGATGCAAAAATCCTCAATAAAATACTTTTCAACCAAATTCAACATTAAAAAGATTATGCAGCATGATTAGTTTTTAGTTACTAAATATGATATTAGCTGAAAGTTTTATAGCAGTTGGGGATATTCCTCTTTATCCTCAGTTTTCTGAGAGGTGTTGTCAAAGTTTTATTAGAGTCTTGGAGGGATTTAATTTTGTCAGATACTTTTTGATATCTTTGGATATGATTATGAGATTTTTTTCTCTAGTGAATTAATATGATATATTACATTGATTTTCAATTATTAAGCTAGTCCTGCATCTACTGAATAAACTCTATTTTGTGAAGCTATATAATTATTTTTATATGTTGTTGAAATCTGTTTGACGATACTTTGCTAAGGATTCTTATGTCTATATTCATGAGGGATACTGGTCTGTAGTTTTATTCTTATGTATTGTTACTACTTGTTTTGGTGTCAGGAAAAACTGGCTTCATAAAATAAGTTGGTAAATGCTCTTTCCTCATCTTTATTTTCTGGAAGAGGTCATGAAAGTTTTACTGCCATCCACAATATTTTACAGTTTAAAGATAATCTAAATCAAGGGTAGGTAGTTTTGTCTTGTTGGAGGTTTGCTAAATCATTTTTTTTTTTGCTTTTTAAATATGCTTAAAATATTTCATTACTTAAAAATTAAAATGTTTTCAATGCTAGAATGAATAAGTGAAATAAATTTTTAAGTTTATTGCTGAGTGTGAAAAGTCTTAATACAGTTCTTTGAGAAAAATATCCATCAACTTAAAGAATAAAAAGTTCTGAATTGCTTTCCCAACATTTACAGAACTTTCTTCAATATTTCAAACTCTAAAAACCATAAAATTAATATTTTAATTTTACAAAAGTTAAAATGTGAGACTATGGTGTATTAAAATATCCATGAGTTTTCTATCTTCGTAGGGAGGAGGAATCTCTATTCCACTCACATCTGAGCTGATTCTATGCTTATTTTAGCCAACTGCATCACAGAAATGATACCAGGTGATTTCTGATACTGAGTTTTACATGACAAGTAGTTTCTGCCTGCTGGAACATTCCTGCTTTTATCTAAGCTACCATGTTGTGAGGAAGCCCAGAGACCACATGTAGAGGCAAACTGAGAAGAACTGAGGTCTCTGGGCAAACCCAGCTTCACCCATTTCAACTGACTTCCCACGATATGAAACTCCCAAATCCACCCACATTATCATGAGAAATAACTATTTATTGTTCTAAAGCATTAAATCTTAAGATGATTTGTTAAACAGTAATGCATTACTAAATTGAATACTCAAAGAAGTTAGTGATTCACTTTTAAGAGCAATATTTAATGGAAATTGAGACTACATCACTTATTTTCAAAACTTTCATCCTGTGTATTTTTCCTCCACATTAAGTTTTTCGTAAATTAGCATATCCAGGCATTGGTGAAAACTCTGGCGCACAAATAACATGCAGCCATTTCACTCAGAGTAAAGCAAGGAAGAAGCGTATGAACCTGATATTATTTACATGTGAGTAACTATGCCATGCAAAACCAAGTTGGGACAACAACTATGCACAATTGGTTGTTTTTACTACTCCTCAGTAAGTCAGCTACGGTTATTTTCTAGGAAAATAATGGTTACCTGAGAAGTTAAGAAGCTTCTTATACCAGAATAGTCGGGTTTCATTCACTTTATCTTCAGATCTGTTTTGATAACCTGTGTTCTTTTATCCAACAGTAACAAACTTCAAAGCTACACAGGCAGAAGTGAATAAAACAGGTTTTGTCTTTTTACAATCATCCATCCTAGCTTTAAATCACACACATGGATTTGATAATAATATCCTTAGTCTCAGGAATTTTTCTCATGATTATAGGAAAGTCCATTACAAATGTATGGATATTAAGCTTTAATCCACATCTATCAACTCCTAGGAAATGTTGACATATAAGATCTCTTCTTCTTAAACAAGCTGATTTATTTTTAAGAGATTATAGTAAGAGACAGATGTAAGTATCATATACACATATATATGGGTGTGTTCACATGTATATAAGTGTATATGTTATACATATATAGATAGATAATATATATAACCCCACTTCAAGTATATGAAAAATAATGCTTGGATCTGGTCCTTGCATACATATTTTCTTTTTATCCAAAAAGATACAAGGTGGATTCATTTAACTATTCATTCTTTTTAAAAATTTTTTTTGTTGGTTCTTCTTAGTTATAGATGGCAGGAGAAACCATTTTGATAATATTATACAAGTATGGAATATATCTTATTCTAATTAGAACCACATTTTTTTTTTTTTTGGTACTGGGGATTGAACTCAGGGGCACTTGACCACTGCACCATATCCACAGCCCTATTTTTTCGTATTTTATTTAGAGACAGGGTCCCACTGAGTTGTCTCACTTTTGCTGAGGTTGGCTTTGAACTCGTGATCCTCCTACCTCAGTCTCCCAAGCTGCTGGGATTACAGGTGTGAGCCACCATACCCTGCCTAGGACCCCATTCCTGTGAGTGGACAGGCTGGTGGGATTCACTTAAAGTTAGACTCACTCTACATTCTTTCCTAATTCTTTCCCCCCCCCTTCCTTTCATTCCTCTTTGTTTAATATACTGAACTTCTCTTCTTCCCCTCCCCAGCCCCTTTATTGTGGTTTAGCTTCCATATATCAGCAAACACATTAAAACTTTGGGTTTTGGGGATTGGCTTATTTCACGTAGCATGATAGTCTCCAGGTCCATCCATTTGCTGGAAAATGTCATTGTCATTCTTCTTTGTGGCTAAGTAATGCTCCATTGTGTATATTTACCATATTTTCTTTATTCATCAGTTGAATGGCAGCTAGATTATTCCATAGCTTAGTTATTGTGAACTGAACTGCTATAAACATGGATGTGGCTGCATCACTGTGGTATGCTGATTTTAAATCCTTTGGATGTATATGCTGAGCAGTGGGATAATGGATCAAATGATGGTTCCATTCTTAGTTTTTTGAGGAATCTCCATACTGCTTTCCAGAGTGATTGCACCAATTTGCAGTCCCTCCAGCAATGTAGGAGTGTTCCCTTTTCCCCACATCCTCACCAACATTTATTGTTATTTGTATTCTTGATAGTTGCCATTCTGACTAGAGTAAGATGAAAACTCAGTATAGTTTTAATTTGCATTTCTCTAATTGCTGGAAATATTGAATATTTTTCATATATTCATTGACCAGTTGTAGTTCTACTTTTGAAAAGGGTCTGTTCAGTTCCTTTGTCCATTTATTGATTTGGTTATTTTGTTTTTGTTTGTTTGTTTTTTGTTGGTGTTAAGCTTTTTGATCTTTGTATATCCTGGAAATTAACACCCTATCTGAGGTGCAGGTAGCAAATATTTTCTCCTATTCTGAAGGCTGTCTCATCATGTTCTTGATTATTTCCTTTGCCGTGAAGAAGCTTTTTAGTTTGATGCCATCCCATTAATTGATTTTTTAATTTTATTTCTTGTGCTTTAGGAGTCTTTTTATGAAAGTTCGTAACTAAGCCAATATGTTGAAGTTCTGGGCCTACATTTTCTTCTAGCAAGTGCATGATTTCTGGTCTAATTCCTAGGTCTTTGATCCACTTAGAGTTGATTCTTGTGCAGGGTGAGAGATAGGAGTGAACTTTGACTCTATTACATATGGATTTCCAATTTCCCCAACACCATTTGCTGAAGAGACTATCTTTTCTCTAATACATGTTTATGGGGTCTTTGTCTAGTATGAAGTAACTGTACTTATGTGGGTTTGTCTCTGTGTCTTCTATTCTGTTCCATTGGTCTTCTTGCCTGTTTTGGTCAATGCCATGCTATTTTTGTTATTATAGCTTAAAGCATTTTTTCTGACCCAAAAGAACACATGAAAATAGTGTGGCTCTTTTTTTTTTGTTGTTCCATCTTGTATGTTTGCTACTTACCGGCTGTCCTGGCTGACCAACTCCAATGGGTCCCGGAGCTCCTGTTCTTCCTTCTTGACCTCTTTCTCCCTGAAAAAGTACAGTGGGCACTTTAAAATAAAACATAGCATAAAATAATCTGGAGATTTCAACAAGGATAAATACAAAATAGCCAAACTTTTAATATCCATAAACATGTTTAAAATCTAGAGGGAGAAAATGAATTTAATTTGAATTTAAGTAAATTTAAGTAAACAAATTACCCTCAAATGTTTATCATCTCTTCTTTAAATGCAGTACAGCACTTTTCTCTTTCACAATCTATCCCATAGTAATGGTAAGATGAATGGCATGGCAATTCATTTTGGACACCAATGGGACAAACTAATGATATCTATGCTATTCCTAGCCATGATCCTGGAATGTATTTGTCCCTTGTCCCTACTCTGTCCCTTCCCCCTCTCCCTTAAACTCTGTTTCATACTTGATCTCCTTTAGAATGCTTCTCCAATAACTCTGCCCATAGAAACCCTGCTTTCCCTGGAGTCTCAATGTACTTATTGTTGTAATGTTACCTATGCTGACACTGGATTACATTCAGAGTACAGTTTTAGTGCTGCATCAAAGTCTTATTTTACTACTGCATCAAGGTGTTATTGTCCCAAACACATAGAAGAGTCATTTAAAATAAGCACTTCCACTCCAGTCTATCCAGTATGGTACAGAGCATCCCAGGAGGAATGTTTCTTACTTTCTATTTCCCTGCAAACCTTTCTGTCAACAATTATTTATTCAGTGTCCTAGTTTCTCTAGTTCCTGCCCATCTATGCTTTTTTAATGTGAGCAAGTGGTAGTTGATGTGTTAAGATATTTCACTTCGCAATAACATATTTGTATGTTAATGTTTAAAGTGTGGAAACTCAAAAGAGCTACACATATTTTATGAGTGAGTGGATATTTAGAGATAAGCAAATTTTTCATTTCAATCAAAATATTATTAATTGATTATTCTTGTGACAACTGCCCCTGGTCAGAGCATTGCCGTGTCTAAAGATGCAAATGTCAGTAACTTCTGCAGGGAATCTCCTCATGTTTACTACAATTAGGCTGAATTGGGTTCAAATCACACTTCCCCAGGTTTTACAATAAATTCAATAGTCATCAATAGACAAAGAAACAATCATCTTTACCTTAACCCCCTGTTGTCCAATACCAGGGGCTCCTGGAGGACCATATGGGCCAGGAGGACCTGGCTCACCCTGCAGGGAGAAAGAGTGCTATGTTAGGTCAACTCAGTAGTAGTCATTGAGCAACTCTGAGATGTATAGTGTTGAGATAGGGGCTTTGGGATAACAGAGGAACCTAGAAAACAGCCTCTACCCTCAATCATCTAAAATCCATTTGGAAAGACAACAGAGTCCCAGAGTTGAATTACCTCCTAGGCTCAGTGGGCACAGTCTCTAGGGCCCACAATACTTGTAGGAACCTGTGAACATGTTTCCATTTTAAATTTTTAAATTATTACAAAAATAAATATGATAAATAATGAATATGTAATAATGAATTGAGCCTGGCTTATATTTATCTTTATATCAACTCAGTCATACATTTTTAAATATTTTTTCCTGGATGAAGTGATCCTCTAAGGCAAACGTTTCTAGGACCTATGAAAGTCGCAGTGTAGCCCTCACTCATTCATCAACATTTTTGTTCGGTGCTTTGGCAGACTCCAATGGCTACCCTCTCTCCCTGTCTCCTGCCTGCTGGTAGAAGAACTCTGATCTGCTCATGACAAGGGCAGCTGCTCTTTGCTCTCACAGGTATGGGATGAATGATAAGTAATCTAACTCAAGCCTGGGATCCCCTTTCACATTGCTACCTATTAGTCTAGGTTGATCACGTGACTCAGTTCTGACAAATGAGATAGGAGGGACCTTGATGGATGTAAAGGAAAAACCTTTTGCCTCTGTCTTTTCTTTCCTACATGGAGATGTGGTAACTGTCTTGTATCCATGATAAAACAATCTCTACTATAGAAGCCAAGAGCAGAAGAGGACCACACAGAGCACATGGAGAAGAGCCTGACTGCTGGATAATCTTGCTGAGCAGCCAGTCCCGTCCCTGACTACCTACTGCGAACATTCTCTTCACTCAACAGTGAGAGTTTTTTTGTGATTTAAGCCACTCTTAGTCAAGATGTTGTAACTCAAAGCCAAAACATTTTTTATTAATTCAGACTACCATGGGGCATGCCCATAATAGAACTCAGGCATCTCAGAACTAGATGGGACCATGACACTCAACCCTGTCCATTTCCCAAATGGTAAGCCTGAGTCCAGACAGTTACCTGGTCTGTCCCAATTCACACCTCAACATCACTTACAGATAGGACTTTTCCAGTCTTTCAGGCATCTGGCCCTATAACATGATGATAGGAAAAAGGATTCCAATTGCCTTTTTTAATACTGCTAAGTTTTGTTCATTTATTAAAATAATATATTGTCATTGTAGAAGACCTGTCATGTATTAAAAAGCATACATTTAAAGAAATGTTTAAATCACTTAACTATAATTCCTATTAATTTTTGGTGTGTTTCTTTCCAATTTTTGTAAATACACATGAATCTTTATGCTAAGGAAGAGTTCTGAATACTCTTGTGTTTGAGTTAATGAATACTTGCTATTGAAAATTTCATTCAACTTACAAATTTATCTCTTTGTGCATGCAAACAGAAAAGTGGAACATAAATTGAGACTAGCCTTCTCTCAGATTAAGTGAAATAAAATACTTTTCATTAATTTTAAAATCTCCCTTTCCCCTGGAGAATTGTGATTTTGCAGGGGACACTTAACAATCAGAGCAATGTGCTATTAGTAAGGGAATTATTTTAGAGCAGTTGTTAACTTTGAGCATTGCAAAGGAGAACAAGAAGGGACAAGAAGAAATCAGCTCCCCAAAATATTTACCCAAACTCAAGATAAATTAAACAAAAGAAACCTGTCCTAAAATCAGTTGCCTGAGATGGGCACAGTGGTGCACAACCATAATCCCAGTGGCTCAGGAGGCTGAAGCAGGAGAAGGATTGCAAATTAAAGCCAGCCTCAACAAAAGCAAGGTGCTAAGCAACTCTGTGAGACTCTGTCTCTAAATAAAATGTTTTAAAAGGGCCAGGGCTGTGGCTCAGCAGTTAAACATCCCTGGGTTCATTCCCTGTTACCAAAAAAAAAATATATATATATATATATATATATATATAATCAGTTGCCAGAATTTTTGATGTTTTGGCAAATAAGTGGTTTGATATAAATGTATTTACTGTTCATGCTATTGAGGACAAGTCAATCTGGCAGATAAATCAACTAGAATTTACTTTTTAAAATCTTTGGGTTGTACTTGTTTTTCTGTGTGTTTAAATCTAGAGTAGACAGATGACAGCCATTCTTATTTTACATGTTCTTTGTCAAGGAACTTCTCTCTTTCTATAATATCAGACATAAAAATTTGCACTAAATTTGAAGCTGATTTCTTAACATCAAAGTAAAAGTAAATGCTAGAAATTATTCAACTTTCTAGAGCAAATTTTTTGCTTCAAGGAGCCTTTATTTCTTCTTTCTTTGTTTAACAACTTCTGTGCTCTCTACTCAAGTTGAAATCTCCTTGTAAATTGTAGAAGTCCCACATGGGGGACTGTTGCCATCACTCCACAAATGAACACCAACTACTTATTCTGTGGAAGGTTAGGAAGTAAATACTGAGAAGTCTAGGACACAGTTCCTAAATTTAGAGAACTGGCTCAAGAGATGCACCATCAAAAAACTGCAATAATAATTTTAAACCCTAAGTTCATTTATTTTCTTTTCTATACTTCCTATATGTACCTTTGGTTTTGTAAGAGGTGATAAGGCATTTAAACTATGCATCTGGTAGTGAACTTAAGGATTTTTGATTAGTGGGAGCTCTGCCCTACTCAGTACTTAACTACAGGTTTGATCAGAAACAAACCAACAGCACAGGTCTGTGACAGAGTATCTTCTGACTACTTTCAAGGCATGGTTTGGTTGTTATATTAAACGTGTGAACCAGGAAATCAAGAGAAGCAACTCTGTTACTCTTGAGTCTATGTGTTCCCCTTAGGCTTGGCCAAGTACCAAAAACAACTGAGAAATTTTTTATTATTACTTTTTTCAAGGGAATTACAGGAATCCAAAGATTTTAGAGTGATTGCTTTCCCTTACCTTAACACAGTCCCTCAGAAACATAACTTCACATTTCCCTTGCTTATATTGATTTCTCAGGAGCCTAACATCTCAATGTAGGACCCACTGACCAATATCGGTACATAATTATTATTTTCCCTTGACCTTTCCTACAAAAACTCTTATAGTAGTAATGGAGGTGGTCCTCATTGTAAAAGATGATGTTGAGACAAGACCAAGCATGGGAGGAGAGGCAGCACTCTACTTGGAATAGTTTTCTGGAAATTTACTGAGACAACACACTGTGGGTGATACTATAGGCTTGATTCCTTTCCTCCTATTATTCCTGCCCCCAACCCTCACCAACACACACACACACACACACACACACACACACACACACACACACAGAGAGAGAGAGAGAGAGAGAGAGAGAGAGAGAGAGATTGCATGCCCACAATGCCTATAGTACCAACTGTACTTATTTCTCGACTTCACTTTCTTTGATGACCTGGGTCAACAGGTGAGGATAACAAAGAGGAGTAGCCCCAAAGAAAGTCTTGTTTCATAATCTCTGTGATTGTGAATGTACATGAATGTGACTGTGAACATGTGTGGGAGCAATGAGACCACCTTGATCCTCCTCGGAAACTAAGAACACCCCTACTTCTATGGACCTCAAGAACAGAGGAAGCCCATGTTTAATGAGACCGACTATTTCATTATCTCTTTTAATCTTATGATAATCCTAGAAAATAGGGGTTTGATTCCATTTATACTGTAGGAATATAATCTTTATTTTTTAATTGACTTTTCAGCATGCAGGGAATCTATGGGGTGTGGGAGGTATGGCTTTGGAATTATCCCTGGTTCTATCACTTACTAATAATTTGAACTTTTGCAAGATCCCAAAATGAAAAATGATGATGATTATATCTACCTTGCAGGGTGGTTGAGAAGATTCAAGATATTGTGTGTAAAATAGCTGTTTAATATATGTAGATTCAATTGTTATTCACCAGGTCTTTGTTGACCAAGCTGACACCAGGTTTTGTGCTCAATAAAAGGTCTGGTGAATAAAAATCTATGCCTATAATTGAGTACCAGTTTACATAATTAGAGACATAAATCAGATTGCGCCTGCACTTTGTAGAAGTTTACAATCTGGCTGGAGACACAAATGAATATGAAACAAAATACAAGCATGTAAATTATGTATAATGAAGATATTAACAGAGCATACAAGTCTCTGAGGCAGAAATATTTAATTCTGCCTCAAGGAACTGGGAAAGTTTCATGATAATAGAGGGAATACTTGAGCTGAATGAAGAGGTAGCAATCATAGTGAACCTGGTGGGAAAGAAAAGGAGCAAACGTTCAAAGAGAGGAAAATGTGAGGCATAAAATGACATGAAATGTTCTGCAGAAAGTAAGTACAAAGAGCCAGAAACAGAGTGACAATTGGGTCACTGTCTGGAGCTGCAATGTCCAGTGGAAATACACAGTGACTATGTATGTAGTTTAAATTTTTCAATAGTCTTATTAAGAAGATAAAAAGAAACAGGTGGACTATAATTAATAAATATATTTCACTTAAAATATCTAAAATGTTATTATTTCAACATGGAATCAATAATTTAAAAGCATTGATGTTTATATTTTTCACTTGTCTTAATATTAAGTCCTTGGAAACCCAGTCTTATTCTGACAGCAATCTCAATTTGGATGAGCCACATTTCAAATGCTCAGTAGCTACATGTGGCTACTTTGTTAGACAGTTTCATAGAAATTAAAAAGCCTGGAGCTTCAGGTCAGAACCATGGACAGTAACAACATTTAGGTGGAGGAAACATGGAAGTCTATCTAGCAAGACATCTTGCAGGAGGCTGGAGGAAAGGAGCATTTCAAAAGTCATTTCTAAAGACAGAAGTAGTACCTTTCACTCACAGACTTGGTCATCCTCCAGTCTCTTCTACCTAAGGAAGGGGTTTACAATCTCTCCTGTGTCAAACCAGAATTGAGGGGACTATTCTTCCTCTCCTCCTCCCACCATGTGTAATGATTATATCCCAAGTACATGTCAGTATGCTTCCTAAATGTGTCTCAAACTATCCCCTTCTCCATCTACATCCCTATAGTCTATACCAAAATCAAAACACCTTTTGTTCAAACACCAACAATTTCCTTATAATATCTTACCTGCCCACTCCAGTTTGTTCCCTCCATTGCTATCAGATAAATCTTTTGATTTTAGTCTGAACAAAACCTTTCAAGGCTTTTTTCCTTTGCTCATAGGATATAAACAGAGATATTTACATGGTATGATCCTACTGTCTCTTTGGTTCCTTGCCCTTGACTTACTCCCTCCTGCCACAGGATATTTGCACATGACACTCTGTCTGGGATGCTCTTACCTCCCTCTTATCTGGTTATTCTTTCTCATCTTTCTTATACTAATTTAAGAACCATGGCTTAAAGGAGGGTTTTTCTGATCAAGTGAAATCTCTGTTGTAAACACTACAGTATAAATAGCACCATTTTTCTCTTTTTCTGTATACTCACTACATTGGCAACTTTGCCCAGTAATTATATGTGGCTACTTTGTTAGACGGTTTCATAGAAATTAAAGAGCCTGGAGCTTTTGCATTTCTAAGTGTGTTAATATGCCTTTCCCCTAGACTATAGGGAAGATGCACGTAATTTCACTTTGCTTTGCATTTTCAATGCAAAGCTAACTACTGTCACTCACTGAACCACCCATGCATTAAACATTTACTGAACATCAGCTAGGGAGTAAGGATCATACTAGCTGTCTAAGACAAATGAAAGGAAAAGTTGGTCTAAACCAGGAGAAGTTGTATCTGTAAATGCTCCTTTAGGGTCATATAAGTTTCAATCAGGAGCAGTTGTACATAAATTATATAATGATATCAAGGACCTATTGAACAGTTTCTTCTACAAACTCACCCAAAATACAATTAGTCTCTTTTCCAGCTGAAAACGTAACAAAATCACAATAAATAGCTTAAGGTTAAAGAACAGTTTAGGCAAAAGAAAACCCAATCCCCCCATTCCTGGCACTAGCTGTAACCAAAGCAATCTTCTTTTTTTCTAAGACAATAAATGGTTATCCAATTTATTGAAATACTGAGTTGTTTAGGAACAGAACTTTACCTTTTCTTGGATAATACAATTATGAATAATTTAATCATTCCTTGGGATCTTTTTAACATTATGATAAAGATATATTAGCAACTTATTCAAATTATTTCTCAGATATGGATGACACCAGCTTTACTATATGCTAAGTCTTGTGGCAGTTATGCTCATGCATTCCAAAGGGAAGAAAGTGAGGGACAGTATTTTTGTAAGTGCAGAGTGGCTCAAATACAGCCAGGTTCCATCCTCAGCTGAAACTCCATGAAGTCATGAATACATACAGAGGCTTTGGAGGAAAAATCAGAAAAGTCCCTTTTCAGAAGGAAGGAAGGGGGGGGGGGCAGAGAGGGAGAGAGCAAACAATCAGGGGATAAGAAGATAATATTTATCAAGTAAATCTTAAATCAGGCTCCATTTTTGTACCTAATTTCTCTTGTTTCAGAGGAATTATGTGTAATAAAAGGCTATTTTTCAGAAAACATCAGGATACACTTGGTCTACATTATTGTAAAAAAATATATATTGTTAAATTAACTGCTTCATAAAAATTGTCAACACACAAGGTTCTCACTATGAGACAGGTGCTGAGTGTTCTATGTTCTAAAATAGCACAAGGGAAGGTGGAAGAAGAAGGCAAACTATCTATAAAGATCAATTAATATATAATACAATATCACAGTATTTTTAACTACTTGAGGATTTACATAAGGTACTTCACCTTGGGAAAAGACTTCAGGGATATCTCCTTCTGCTCTTTGGCCCTAACTCCACAGCTTTAATGCTAGGATACCTCCGAGTGTCACAGATGCTTCCATCCATGCCACAGTCCATCCCTAGCTCCCGGGAACACAAAGGCTATCTTGTGTTTTAACTCATCTGATCCTCACAACCATAAGAGCTGGCTGCTGTTATCAACTTGCCACATGGACAAGAAAATGGAGTCGTAGGAAAGTCAAGGAACTTGCCCAAATCACAGAGTTAATAAAGCCAAGGCCTGGTTTCCATCCCAGCAATTTGGCTTTAAAACAATGATAAACTGCCTCTTGAGACTTTTCCATTTTATTCTTAAAGAATTTCAAAAATAATTTCATTACAGACTAAATTCATTTCTTTGGAATTGGATGAAAACTACAAAACCAGATAGTTATAATCTATTTATAACTGAAGGCCCATCATATGAAGACAAAAATTCTCTAAAAGAAAAAATATGAGCCAAGATGAAACATAATTTATACAAACTGATTCACTTGCATTTCAGGTACATATGTCTACCTTCTTTCTCTCTCTCTCTCTCTCTCTCTCTCTCTCTCTCTCTCACACACACACACACACACACACACACACACACATCATAGCCCAGCTGCTAAGGACCATATGTATCAGAGATTTGCATGGAAATCATCTACCTTGAAGCTACTGGCTGACATTCCACATGTTCTGGCAGCCACTTCTCGTTGTCACTGTATCAGTTGTCTCATGTCAAGTTAATAAGCTCATTTAGAGTCCTGGTGGGCAGATGTGTGTATAGGTCACAGCACTCTCCACAATAAGAATTGCTAGATTACTAATGACTCTTTCCTTTTAATTAGGCCCAGTACAGAAATAGCATTTAGACTTTGACATCTCTGAAGGAAAAACATTCACGTAATTTGGCTATGATCTTCCTTTAATGGATACTTATAATTACAATTATAAAAGGATTCTTCCTGTAGATTGAACAGTCACAACTGTGTTCAAAGTTGTTAGCCTGTCAGAAGGACCAGAAAGCATTATTGGTTTTGATAGCTAGAAAAGCTGACATGTTCAAGGACCCTGTTTTTAAAAATGGTTTGCAGGTAGTCAATTCTGCTCAGAGAGTTGTGAACTCAAGACCTTTCTGTTTGATTAATTATTCTTTACTAGAAACTACAGGCACTACATATGTTTCACCTCATTTACTCCACCTCACATTATGAGGAATTAAATATCCTGTAACAAATCCTGATTTTTTAACTGGTTGATAGCAACATCATGATATTAGGAGATTGTTAGGTATTTGAGTTATATGAGAGCTGAAATAAATCTATACAAGATGCCTGTTTGAGGAGAAAGTTTAAAATTCTGTATAGGTGTTCGAATTTGTGGTGTTGAGCTATTTCCAAACCACAATTCGGAAATATTAGTTATATTTAATAGGTTGACCTACTAAAGCTACTAAGCTAACTTTGGACCAACTTAAGTTTTTAAGTAATGATCAAAACAGAAATGTGTCTTTAAAACAACCAAATCTTCAGTAGTGATTCTTCTGCTCTAGTGAAAATAGTAACTATGAAAAAGTGACAAATTATATAGGCAAAACAAAAAAAAATCCCAAGTCTTTATGACACTTTTAGAAGAAAGTACAAGTAGAAATAACACATTAGATTATTACGTGTTATTATTATGTTATTATTAATAATTATTATGTTATTATTATTATTATATTATTAATGCATGAAAAGCTTTTAATGGGTTACATCAGCGCTTCACTTACTCTGTATTACCCAAATAAGATGGGAAAATGGTCAACATCCCTGAGTGCTACCTCCCTCCCTCTGATACCACCGCCATATTCCAATTTCTCTATGGGTTTTCGTAATATTGAAGAGGCTAAATTGAACATAAAGCAAGACCCAATTTCATGTGTAAGAGGACTTCAAGTTTCTTAAATGCAGAAGAAGAAAACAGGAAAAAACTTACAGGAAATATGAACATTCTAAAATAGCACAGTGGAAGGTGGAAAAAGAAGGCAATTTATCTATAAAGATCAATTAATACATAATACAATATCCCAGTATTTTTAACTATTTGAGGATTTACATAAGGTACTTCATCTTGGGAAAAGACTTCAGGGATATCTTCTTATGCTCTTTTGGCTCTAATTCTACAGCTTTAACGTTAGGATACCTCCGAGTGTCACAGCTGCTTCCATCCATGCCACAGTCCATCCCTAGCTCCCAGGAACACAAAGGCTATCTTGGAAGGAGCAGATTTGCATGAGGCTTGTGAAGAAAGTATGCTTCAGAAATAACCTCAGAAAGACATCAAGAAATGGCAAAAATGACCTAATTTGGGTTGGACCCACCCAATGTTCCACTGGGTTTATTTGTTCACAATTAATTTTGGTAACTTGTTCTCTGTGATTTGAAAGGTCTATCCAGTGAAACATTTTTTTCTATTTATGAGAGCTCCTTTGGCAGCCAGATGTGATTGCATCCTGGGCTGCCACTGCAGCCCCATGGAAGTTGGTAGCCTTGGGTTCACAGGGACTCCAGTCTTTCCTCAGAGCCCAGAGAGCGCTGTCTCCTGAGTTACATTTCAGTTGGGTACTAGGTATAAGGCTTCTTGGCCACCGATGTGATTATAATTCCAATTTATTTCACATACAGACTACTGGGATGTTCTTCTCATGAATACCACCACGTGAGCCTTATGTGCGAAAGAAGTTGAGGTGGCCTCTGAGCCAATGTGTCATTCTGAGAAACATCTATGTTTTGTTGCTAAGGCAACAAGGGCATTCAGTGCAGAATAGGAGCTACTTTACATGTGGAAAGTATTAATGACAAAAATTATTTGTAAAATGGCCAGAAGCCTATTTTCCCTTGATTCAACCCATGTTATTTTTTTTCCTTTTGTTCTTTGGCCACCTTTTCTGAAAAACCCTTTGATGAAGAACATTCTACTCCCAAAGCAACAGAAAGTGACTGTAGTTGATGAGAGACCATTCATAAATTCAAAAATATGGGCATATACCATCTAGAAACTCACAGAATCTGCAAATGTTACAAGCCTAAGGTTTCTATTTTAAGGTCTCATAAGATATACAGTATTTGAAAATGCAAAATTAGAATTGCTGTTTTCTTTACCCCAAGTGATCCCCTTCCTTCTTTTCCTGTTACTTTCAGATGAACATTATAGTCAAGTAGAAATGCACCTTTCAACAGAGTGTTGTGCTCAGCCAGAATATACTAGAAGAGAAAATATGCAACTTCCATACTGTTCAAAAGTAAAGAATTTATCTCAGAAAAAAATATTCAGGAAATTCAGCCATTTTTTGTAAAGGGATAAATATCACAGGGTAGTTAAGAACAGACTTCTGGGTTTGAATTCTGATTCTGTCCCTTACTAATTTCATAGACTTGGACCCTTTCCTTAAACTCCTTGTGCCTTGGTAGCCTAATTTGTAAGATATCAACAAGTATTACAGAAATTACAAAATAAATAATCCTCCCTATGCTCATTATAAAATGCATAATTATGGGCTGGGATTGTGGCTCCAAGAGAGAGCGCTCATCTCGAATGTGTGAGACCCTGGGTTCAATTCTTGGTACCAAATAAAAATAAAATAAATATACTGGGTCCACCTATAACTAAAAAATAAATATATTTTTAAAATGCACAATTACTGGATTTTAGAGATTATTTACATAAATTACAATATCAGTTTCTTGAAAACATTTTCTAATAAAAATATAATGGGTGAAAATAAAGAAGCCACTGTCTAATACAACATTGTTTACAGGCCAAGGAACGAATTCGTTTATTATGCCTTCAATATGTAGAAGTACTTTCTGGGAGACAAGATGAAATCATTCCCTGAAAGCTGACTTTTAAGACAACACACTAATAAATGTATAAAATGCAAAATAAGGGTCCACTAATGATCAACGTGACATGGATCTCTAGCTAATGGATCCAAAGAGTAGTAGAAATCATATAGAAAGCAGTAATACTCTAAGAAAGGAAGAGTTGAGAGACCTCTATCTACACCTGTGACCTTAAACCAGAAATAGCACTAGAGGGAGACAGGGAAGCTCACATGCCCTCCTTCCAGCCTCCTAACAACTCCCAACATTGCCTAGAAGTGACACCTTTTCAATTGGCAATGATCTGTGTTCACTTGGCAGTGAACTTTGTGATTCAAACCCGAGTGTTAATTTTATGTCACATATATTTTATTACAATTAAAATTTCAATTTAAAGAGATGCCCTTAGGAAACAGACGAACTCCTCCAATACTTTTGGAAAAAATTACTTCTTTTATGCCTATGCTATAAAACTCAAACACAAAGTGCTATTATGTCAGAAAAATCATAGCCACTCCTCCTTCCCAGAAAACCCCACTTGACTCATTATTTATTAAGAACTAATGCATTGTCTGAATTAAAAACCAAATTTTATTCAGATAAATTGTTCTTAAAAAAAAAAAAAAACTGGGGCTGGGGTTGTAGCTCAGTGGTAGAGCACTTGCCTCGAATGCATGAGACACTGGTTTCAATCCCCAGCACCACATAAAAATAAATAAATAAAATGAAAATATTGTGCCCATCTACAACTAAAAAAAATTTTTTAAAAAAACCACCTAAGTATTAAGTAAATCTATTAAACACAAAGAGATAAAATCACATGATGCCAGCTTTCTGTGGACCTGTCCTCATCACCACTGTTGCACAGTCACCATTACCACACACACACTGCTCCCAGCCCAGCACCTCCCCAGAGCCCTCAGGAGCTGATGGAATGGCCTGTGCTACTAAGGCAAGCCTTTGATCTCCAGGCTTTATTTCTTATTTCCAAAATAAAAGTATTGGACTGGAATGATCTCTAAAATCATTTATGGCTCAAACATTCTATAATTCTATTGCTGTTACAATCTCCTGCCCTGATCCCTGATTTTAAGCCTCTATTTCACAAACATGAACATTATCATCTTAGGTAACCAACGAATTCTAGAAACATGCACGTACCATCAAAATATAGATCTTTTGCTTGCTGTGGGATTTCACCTATAGTCAAAGCAATTTCATGAGAACTTCTACTCAGTATTCAACAAGGCATTTCTTTCCCCCAGAGAAAATTAATCAGGGGCAAGCACTGGAAAAGACAATCTCCCCAGATGAAGCTTGAGCCTGCTCCCTCTGAGAAGCCCATTCTATTTTAATTTGCCAATTAAAAGTGGCCTGGGAAATCTCAAACTGTCATTATCTCATTAAAATACTATACTTGTCACTCCCTTTCTTCTCTCTGAAAAGTTAACACTTAAATAGCCCAACAGCTCCTACAACTTAAGTCCAATATTGCACCCTTAAAAATTAGCATTTTCTAGGGTCAGTTGGGAGAGCAGCTTCTGTAGCTAACAATCACTACAAATTCCACACAATTTCAGTCATGAAGACAACACCATTTATTGGAATATTTACTACATCTGTGAAATGTACTAAGCATTGAAAACAGTAGGATTGCTTTTAACAAATCAAAGTCACTCTTACTGGGAAAGGGAGTCTTATAACCAGGTCTTTTATAGACCCCTCTTGGCGTCCTCGCTTTGTATTTGGTTCTCACTAAATCCTTTCCTGTCTGTCTTGCCTTATTATCAATGGGTGACATTACAAGCAGGGTACTGATAGTTGTGGTTGCTTAATCTCTGTCGGTATAACAGTTATAAGCTCCATTCCCTAATAAACTGTATACTAAGATGGCATTGTAGGTGGAAAAGAGAATATTTGAATTGTGTTATTTGGTAAGTGCTTTTCAGTTTCTAGTGAGCCATAAAATGACTAAAGGACATGAGTAGGAAAACAACACGGTGAAGAATCTAGATAATGGTTTATGTTTAACAATGTCCCCCTTGAGTAATAGACTAATAAATGATAAATCTATGCCACTGGCTTCCTGCATATACTTGATTGATTCTGTGTGTACACCTGCAGGTTATTAAGTATTTCCAAAGATGCTTCCTCAAAGAGTCCATTGATGTCAGTCTAATAAAAACATGCGTTACCATAAAGCCACGGGGTGGAAGGCACTCCGCCTGTCTCTAATCACAGGGTCAGATTACCTTATTGCCCTGAAATCCCTTTGGGCCTGGATCCCCTGGAGGTCCACCAATGCCCTGCTCCAAGATGAAAACAAAGAATTAGTTCTGTGTACAAAAGGCTAACCAAGAATGAACCTTTCTTTAAGGTTCCTAGATATCCTAGAGTTAGAAGTCAGACTATATAGCTCAGAGTTACATTGGCATCAGATTCAGTCAAGAAACTGACTGACGTAAAATTCTGAGTTGAATGAACAGCTTCTAAAATAGCACATAAGCTGAGAGCAAACATCTTATTAATGAGGTATTTGTTACCTAAACCTGTGTTTCTAAACTTATTCCCATGCCAGACTTTGAAAAAAAAAATTTTTTCCTATTAAGCAATTTTTTTTTAGTATCTAAACCATATAATTGAAATTAATCATTTCCAATAACCAGAGATACTGGCTTGCTCTGACAATTTCAGGCCAAAGCAAAGAAGTTGTTGGCTAGATTCTATGTAGGAAATCTTTGGTAAAAGTACAACTTTCAGCAAACTTTCTGAAAGGTTAAAATTAACTCTTCACACATATATACACTCAGTGTAACTTTAGAAGAGACAAGTCGCTAGGCTGGAAAAACAAATTCAGATTATTTTCTGAAATCCATGCAATTTGTCTAAATTAAACAAATTCCTTAAATGATCATTCCATATTATAAAGGACTAAGTACTTATAGTAATGGAAAAATACAAATATTATAATTTAGAGAAAAGCCCAACTCTTCCAATTATAGCAGCAATGCAAAAATACTTTGACTTTCTACACGTACCCAGACTCTGAATTATTTTCGTCTCCTTAAGGTGCTCAGTAAGTAGATTTGCTGGCCATTACCTGTCTTTAGGGAGCCTGGAGTTAGCTAATCAAAACATGAGGAAAGTTGTTTTCGAACTTTGCTGAAAAATTGGAATCATCTGGGGATCTTTAAAAGTATTGATATCTGGTTCCAATCTTCAGACATTCTGATTTAATTGGAAGAGGGTACAAGTGGGTAAAGGGATTTTTTTAAAAAGTTTCCCAGGTGATTCTAATCCAAACCTAGATCTGGTTTTAGTAACCTTACCTGAAGTCCTTTTGGTCCTTTTGGTCCAGATGGCCCTGGATATCCCTGTGGAATGAAATTAATAGTAAGTATCTATAAATATCTATCTCCTAAGGGCAGTTATTTTAGGTGGGAGGAAAGGGAATGTCATGTGGCAACAGCCAGTCTTCCCTGGTTATCCAAACACCAAAGCCAACAAGTTGAAATGATTATTTAACAAGAGACCTCAGGTCAGACTTTATCTTAATAAACAAATTCCATGAAAATCCAATTGTACATGTCAGTTTTTAGGCCTACATATTGACATTTTGATCAGAGTAAAGCAATTACTTCACAAAATCCTTTGGAAGGCAGCATGTTTTGGTAGAATAGTTTCCTTCCAATAAGGAATGTCACTAGTTAACAATTTAGTGAGTTATCACTGTATCTAGATTGCTCTTTTGTCCCTCTTCAAGACATGGGATTTAGCAAAATACTGTTATTTTAGATATTATACGAATAATATCTAATATCTCCTTTCCCAGATTCCATTTGTTATGAATAGAGAACTATCAATTTATTTACTCATCTGCCTCATTTTGACATTGAAGTATTTATGATTGCTATTTTAAGTAGTAGTATCACAACCATCTCTGTGTACAAATTTTTGTCCAACTTGTGATTCATTCCTAAGAATAGTTTCCTAGAAGAAGATAAACTGAGGCAGAGACTAGAAACACATTTAGGGTTCTCCATCACTCTCCCTTGTCTCTCAAACCACATATAGAAAGAAACTTCCTCTGTGAAGTTTTTTGTCCATTCCTACCACCTGAATATAGAAAGCACATCTTTATCTTATAGAATACCCATGAAGACTGAATATCATATACTAGTTCAGTGTTTGCTAATCTGATTTGTGAAATAATATTTTAATGTCTTAATTTCATTTATCTGATAGTTACTATGCTTGGACATTTTTCTTATTTCTCTTTTGTATCTCTTCGTGCTCTTAATATATTTTTCTTATAAATTTTCTTATAAATTTGTGTGAACTCTTTGTATCAATGACCCTATTTCATTGAACATGACACTTTTTTTTTCATATATTTGGATCTCTGACATTGGAGATTCTTAGTCAATCACATCATACATTTGTACAATCACATCAAATTGGCAGTATTTTCTTTCTTTTTGGTACAGAAAACAATGGAATACTTAATATCTGGCATCTTACTCAATGAAACTATATTAATTATTTTTCTGACATTTTTTACTTCATGTTTTTCCAGGTAATGTTTGACTTTGGTTTTTGTCCTGAGTGTCCTTTCTTCTGTATTTCCATGACCCCATGTTCATCTCACATTTTTCAGTTGTCCTCTAGGAAGAACCTCTTCATCATTAAACTTTTCATTTTTCCCAGAGATAATTACTAAGCCTACACTTTGCAGATCCACCTGACCTTTAACTCTATAGTAGTTTAAAAGCTTCCAGGGAGTCTCAAGCTATTTCAAGTGTTTAATTCCATGGACCGGTGTCATTACTCTATCCTCTTCTTTTAACCTTCTGCTTTACTTTCTCTCCTTGTCTTCCTCCCATAATTAAAGATATTTTAAAAGTTTAATATTTTGGGGGCCTATTGTTAATAGTTCTTAGCTATAATGAAAGCTATTTAGTTTTACTCTGTACTTTCTTGGATCTTTTATCGTTATGTTTTTTAATATTCTCTATATTCTTGTTCTATTAAGAAACTTTTTAACGTACTGAATACTGTCTCTAGTTTAAGTTCTTTATCTGTATTTTTATTTTAGCTAAAATAAATTCAAAATTTCAAGCCACTATCCATGCTTAGTTCTTCCAAACTGTTTTTAACTATTTCACTAATTTAACAGAGTTCTTCACTCTTTGGAAAGTGTATGATCTCAGTGTTGACATCTAGAGAGAAAATAGATTAAAATGCAGTGTTGGAGTTTGAATTGACTTTACTGGTAATCTCATTCTTCCCACCATGACTTTGTGTAGAAATGACCTCAAATGTTAAGGTATTGCAGAAAAAAGTCTTATGCCCTATAAGAAAGGCATTGGGCCTTCATTCCCTAAGTTAGGCATCCTTTTGTTTGCTACTTCATGTTCCACATATGTGAAAATTGATCCATTGATTCTCCATCTCTATTAGATCCACATAATTCACCCCAGGAATTTCCTCTTAAGAAAACAGACCAAAAGGTATCACAGCTGTTAATATTTATAAAACATCCTCCTTACTTTGTCACCCTTTATTCCTGGTTTACCACATTCTCCAGGTTCACCCTAAAAAATAAATGCATAAAGTGAATAAGAGGACATTTACAGTCAGTCAAGTGTAGGATTTTTCTTAAGATTCCCAGCAAAATCTTATGGGACATGAGCGCTCCATGCAAGTTCTCTACAATTTTATCCTCAATACTGAGATTTGCATGGGCATTGAACTCTGAAAACCTTTCTCCATCAGTTGTCCTTAACTTGACAGGATCAAACCAGTCATGCCACCTAATGAGTTGTGACATATTATTAGAGGAATGAAATTAAAAGGAAAGTAACTGATCATCCACCATGTATTAGAAGGGTACTGTGATAAGTGAGCAAGGTCAGCTGAGAGACAGGGGCATAGCAGTGAGCATGCTACATATTTTCCACTATTATGCTCTACTGTACTCTCTTCTCTAGAATGTTGATTTAAAAAAAACTAACATTGAATTACGCTTTAGAAATTATTAATGGTTTTAACAGACATTTATGATATTACCTGTCTGCTATAGATATTATTAATCCAATTTTACAGACTGAAAATTTGCAATTCAAAAAGATTCAGAAAATGTAGTCTATATGCATAATGGAACACTACTTAGCCTGCAAAATGGAAATCCTATCATTCATGATAATATGGATGAAACTAGGGGACATAAGTTAAATGAAATAAGCCAGACACACACAGAAAGAAAACTGCTTCATGATTTCACTTCTATGGGGAACCTAAAAAGGTTGAACTCACAGAGGCAGAGAGTAGAATGGTGGTTACCAGGGGTAACAGGTTGGAGTTTGGGAGAAATTTCTCAAAGGATATAAAATTTCAATTAGACAGGAGCAACAACTACAAAAGACCCATTGTACAACATGGTGACCATAATTAGTAACAGCATCTTGTGTTCTTGAAAAGCATTAGAAGAGAATATTTTTAAGTGTTCTCATTACACACACACACACACACACACACACACACACAGAAAATGGTAACTGTTAGGTAACACGTAAGTTCATTAGTTCAATCTAACCATTTCACAATGCATACATATTTCAAAACATCATATTGTATTTTACAAACTATAAAATTTTTGTCAATCAAAATTATTTTACAATAAAAGTAAATGTTTATTTAAAAAAAAAGGTTAAGTGGTTTGCCCAAACAGATGAGAATTGGAATCTCTGAATACTAACTCATCACATCAGACTTTGAAGACTTTTAGGAGTTAAAAGTAAAAAGTCACATCCAATTAGAAAAATGACTAAACTTTCACAATCATAATACAATAATCTCTTATTTATAAAATGTTAGCATTTTCAAATGCTTTCATATATATTTACTCTGAGTCTCAAATCAATTCTTATTTTTAATATAAGGGAACAATTGGAGAGATTAAATGTTTTACTTCTGACACATACATGCTAGCCTATAACTCCTAACCCAGTGCCTTCAATATCAATTTCTGCTTCTGCTGCAGCTTTGTTACCTATGTGCTGTTCTAGGACATGCTACTTGGTGTGTCACTATTACATAAGGAAATTGCACCAGAATGTAATTCAATGCATTGCTTCCTTCATCAAGGGAGTTGTGTCATGGGAAATAACTCTCAGCTGAATTTAGCAGTGTTTATAGTAATACAGTAAACTTATATTCTGGTTTAAGCTTTTTCCTCATTGCTAAACAGCAAACATTAACAAGACTGGCAGCCAGCCTGAAGACCACATGTAGAATAGCACCCCCCTAAGGAAGGAAATAACAATTGTAATCACCAATTATGGGTGTAAAGCGTGTGCCAAAGCCTTTACATGATTGCTCCATAAGTATATCACCTTGCACAGTACATAATGTACATATACAAGATATATGTATATATACACACATATATTCATATATCCAATCATATATAAGGAATATGAAACTCAGAAAGATTAAATTCTTTGCCTATAATCACAGACTTGAGTCTGTTAAGACTTCCAGATTCATGTATCAGTCACCATAGCCAAACAGGGCACTTTATCATGGGATATAAGTTATTTCCATTGACCTGGCATTTCTACCCAAGGTCATTGACCTGGCATTTCTACCCAAGGTCTACCTGGAGTTTCACTGACATCAGGAGCAGAAAAGAAAACGGTGTAATTCTCTGAGTCAGCTATCTGTTAAAAAGCAATCTTTCTCTCTACATCATTTTTTTCAGCTTTTGTTTTTTTATTTTATTTTTTAATTCATTCTAATTAGTTTTATATGACAGTAGAATGCATTTTGACACATGGCACACGAATGGAGCACAAATTCTCCTTCCTCTGGCTGAACATGACTAACTCAGGGAAAATTGAGTCTTCACTCAGAACAAGTTGAACATTAATTTCTGAATGTAAATAGAAAATCATTCTCGAAGACCCAATTAGAAAGCAATTAATTTAGTAATGTTAGATGGAAACAAAATGAGTCAACCACTAAAATATAAAACAGAAAAGTACCAAAAATACATTCAAAAATCCTTTTGGCTAGAATTCACATTCCATTTGTCCAGACAAATTTGTTAGCTCTAGGGTCCTGAGGAACAGCATTTGTTTGGGGGGCAGATTCCCATCAATGAAAATATTGTATTCGTGTTATTTGCCTCAGAAAGGCGTTTTCTTTTTTTGGTGGGATCATTAATCCCTGTGGAATAGTCACAATTATATAGCTCTAGGGAGCAAGTACTTCAGAAAGCTATAAACAGATTAGCTCTGTTCCTAGCCTTGGATTTCTGATACTGCTTCTCCTAGTGAAATTCTGGTTTGAATGTCGAAGGTTCAGGGTCACTTTTCTCTGAAAAATTGTATTTTCCAAGTGAGAACTCTTTCAGTGAATCTAAAATTCTCCAGAAGGTTATATGAATCTTTAAATATATGTGGGTGTGTGTGCACGTGCGCGTGCATGTGTAGAGCTTTCTGGTGTTGAATAACTACCTTATTGTTTAAATCAAGATGGGGGAATTCATATTTTACTCAAGATAAATTTATAATTTTATAATTATGAAAAATTTCAACTTTCCTATGTTAACATTTTTCCTTGCCTCTTCATAATTGAACCTTACATTTATAGTCCTGCAAACAATTTACAATACATTATCACACCCATTATTCCATTTATTCTAGACAGGACTGTATTACCAGAGATCTTGAGTTGTTCAAGGACTTATAGATACTCAGTACATATCTTGACTCCTCCTGACCCTAGAAACAGCCATCTCTTGTTTCCCTCTCAGGCTTAGGAAGAAAATAGATACAGGAATGATTTTATGTGTGCCCTTCAAGCAGGTTTGGGCCATTTTGCAGGAATTTCTGAGGTCTTGGTTACTCAAAATACGATCTAGAAGAGGAACAGTCTTTTCCCCCTGCAGACTCTGTGGGAAGTGGGGAGGTCAAATGGAACCCATAGACAATTCTTACCTTGTCACCCTTGTACCCAGGAATTCCCTAGTTAAAAAATAAATAAAAAAGTAAACCATTATAAAGCAGAATTAGAGGAAGAGCTAGATGTTTTTCATATATAAGATATAATAAAAACATACCTATACGTATCTATGCAGTCTTGGAAAATAAGATAATACACATGTGAACTATTTCACTTTATGTTTGGGAAGTACGCATTTATTGAGAAGAAAAGAACCTATGTTTCCCTACTGTCTTCTATTCTATTTCAAACATTTTTTTTCCAACCCTAATCTCTTACTCTTTGGCATCAAACTAAAGGAGAGAAGCTATACTGAAAGTCATTGTAAAAGTGATGACCCATAACAATTCTTTCAAAATTGTTATATTTACTTTTAAACTGTGAACTATGGCAGCTGAGAATGTCTCTCAGAGGCCATTAGAGAAATTGGCTTTGAAAATGAGCTGAGATAATGGCCTTTGGAATATAGGTAAATAACTGTATCTATTATGGCCCTCCTTTCAAATTTGGTTTCAAATATATAACATTGAGAAAATGAATGGTTCCTCTATCAACCTGATGAGACAGTGGCCTTTTAAGTTATTGTCTTTTATATCAAGCTGGACATGGGGCCAGCACCTCTGCTGTCTTCTGAGTCAGTCCTGGAAATCCCATACAGCCTCCTCCACTGTGACTCTACCCATAAGCCCTTTAAGTGATACAGTATTGAATATTAAATGAACCAGGAAGCTATCCACTCTAAGCAAAATTAATCTTTTCCAAATTGGATTTCATACCTCTTTCATACAACTATATTTTTCAAGCACAAAAACAAAATTATATGGCATATTTAAATCAAGCTGGAGAAACCAATGGCATAAACAAGCTATTATTGCTGTTACATGTAAGTCAGACTACAACATTTTGTCCTGTTATGACTTTTTAACAAAAGGAAACTTCAATAAGGAAATAAACCTTCTTTCCAAATGAGTGGTCCCTGAGGAATAGAACATAAAAGTAGAAGTAGTGGAAGACATGGTGAAACTACAATTTAATCCAGTTTAGAAATATTTATTTGTGCATGTTGTTTAATTAGGAGTGTGCTTAAAATTAAAGGTCATATTATAAATAACCACCTATAATGGAATTCCTATTAAAACCATTCATGCTAAAAAAGCCTGTTCTTCTAATCTCAGGAACCTTAGGGCACTCTCCACCCATTATAACACACATCCATATTTATAATTCTGTCATCACTTTATACTAAAAGAGTTAAGATTATATTTTGGAAGGAGACAATATAGCCTTACAAAATAAAGAAATATTGCTTTTAAGTAGTCTTGTCTGTCTTTCTTTCTTTCTTTTTCTTCCTGTTTTCTTTCTGAAAATCATGGTCAATTTACTGTTTGGTTGTTACATCAGGGCATTTTTTTTTTTTGGCCATTATACATGATCTCTCTTAATTACTAGTTTTTATATAGTCAAATTTATAATATCCAAAATGGCACCCAAACTGCAAAATTTCTCATTTTCCTATTTCTAGTAATGGCACCATCACATTTCAAATCACACAGAATCAAAATTTTATCATCATTTGTTTTTTCTCTCCTTGTTTTACCATTATATCCCTTTAATTCAACCTGTTCAAAATTCCGCAACCGCTTCCTGCTGTACTTTAAGCCCACTCTTCTGATCCTGGCCTGCAAGGTCCTATATGATTAGCCCCTGCCTATCTCTAAGGCCTTGTTGCCCATCACTCATTAACATGTTCTGGGGTTATTTCCATTTCTTGAGTCTACCAAGCATGTTCCTGTCTCTGGGCCTTTGTCTCTGCTCCTTCTTCTTAGACTACTTTCATTGCCTTGTTTTATATTTTCATAGCACTTCTCTGACTGAAATTATCTATTTGTATGGCTATTTCTTGTTTCCTTCACTGAAACACTTGCTAAGATAGGGACTGTCTTGCTCACGCCTGAATCCCCAGCACCTAACAGAGTGCCTGGCATATAGCAAGTACTCAATAAATATTTGTTGAATATATGAGTTAGAGTTAGTCAACACATGTGGTCATTTCCACGACTTCATGGATTCTCACAATGTTCTTCTTTCCTATTTTGTCTTTGCTGTAGCCTGATATTGTTTACTTAATGTAAGCCAAAAATGTGAACTACATATATAATATTAAATGTCCTAATAGTCACATTTTAAAGGTAAAAATAAGGAGGTGGAATTAATTTTATATGTTGTTTATACCAACAGGTTTAAAATACTGTCATTTTAATATTTAATCAATATAAAAATTACCAATGAGATAATTTTTTGAACTAAGGCTCTAAAATTCAATGTATATTTTACTCCTATAGCACACCTCAATTCAGAGTAGCCATGTGTCAAGGGCTCGATAGCCACATTTGATTGGTGGTTTTCATACTGGCCAGAGCAGATTGAGCCAATGTCTGTGTTAACTCTCCTGTCCACTACAGTAGCAGACCTTCTTCTAAGTGCTTCTCTTTCTCCTTTTTAGAGTCTCATTAGATAAATCATCACATTACACAGCTTTTGGGTCATTGTACCTCATTAAAATTTCAGGGGCTTCTCATCACCTAGTAAAACCCAGACCTTGCAGCAGGATTGGGCATTTTGTCCAATCCACCCTTCACACTAAGTCTGACAAGAAACCCATTTCACCATTCCCCATCAGTATCCTCCCTTAGATTGGTGTTTATGGCATTCTCTCCATCTGCCTGTCTTTTCCCCAACCTGTCCTATCTTTGCCTGTTGCAGCCTTATATCTTCAGGAATCATCCTGTAAAATATACCTGGATGACTCCAGTTTCCTCTCAGTACCTGTTCATGACCTTTTAACAATATTTTGATATTCTGTTTCAAACTGTAGCTATTTGGAATATCTTATCTCTCCTAAGACATAATAAGCTTTTTAAAAATATACTTTTATTTTTCTTACTAGTATGCATATATCTATAAGAACCCTAAGAAATGTTCCCTGAATAAAATAACACAAATTTCTGAGTGAATGCTTAATGAGACTGTAAGAGTTTCTATCAGATTCTTTCACAAAGTTAATTAAAAATACCAAGAGAACAGTACTTAAATCTCTTGGTCTGAGTCCAGGGCTTATACCCAAGGGGACAAGCAAAGAGGCACCACACAACAAGGCCTCCTTTTTTCACTTTCTCTGCTATTTGCTACCCTTACCAAAATGCTCAGGAAAATGAAAAATAAGACATGCGCTATATTATTTCTCAAGCAATCTTTGTTATCTTTTAATTTGGGAGATAAGAAATCAACTAAAATGATAAATGTTATTTTGTTTGTAGATTGTATTGACAACAGCATAGTTTAGACAATGTAATTATTATGACATTGAAACTCAACTTATTCTTCATCATGAAAAAGGACACAAGAAATAAAGCAAACTGCTTTTGTCATTTGAGCCTTTCACAAGTATCCAGTTAAGCTTCAGGGACTGTCATAGGGTTGAAAACCCCTGGTTCCATCAAAGTATATTCTCCTCACATTTTTATTTCCCAAGGTCATATATGTCTGATTGCCTGCCTGAGCCATCAGAGCACAGGTAGGTGAAAGTCGGGTTTGCATTTGCCCTGAGGGGGATCAAAATGGTCAATCCCAGAATGTTAGCATCCCTAGATCACTTCCACATGAAGGCATTCCAGTTGTGTACATACCCCAGGACCTCTTTCTCCAGTTTCTCCTTTTTGAGCATCACCCTACAACAAACAAAAAATCAGTCAAAATTCCACAGGCTTGCAGAGTGATTATTGCTCAGTTGAATGAATGCATTCAATTCAGAAGTCTCAGACTAATAGGTTAACCCAGTTAGGGAAGAATCTTTTTTTTTTTTATTTTTTATTGTTGGTTGTTCAAAACATTACAAATTTCTTGATATATCATATTTCACACTTTGATTCAAGTGGGTTATGAACTCCCATTTTTACCCCATATACAGATTGCAGAATCACATCAGTTACACATCCATTGATTTACATATTGCCATACTAGTGTCTGTTGTGTTCTGCTGCCTTTCCTATCCTCTACTATCCCCCCTCCCCTCCTTTACTATTGGCACTATCACATACAATATAAGGAAGAAAACAGCAGCTCAGATAAACTTTGCTCTTTGAGAATAAAGCTAAATATACAGGATTCAGGTACATTTTTGCAGCTTAGGACACATCCCAGTTTCACAACATGGTCATTTTTTTTCTCAAATAGAGCATTGTATTTGCTCTGAGCTGGACACCCTTGCTTTTCTCCAAGGGGCTTTGGAATGTTTTCCAAAATGTGTTTAGGAGTGATTGGTTGATGTCAACAAGACTTAGGAAAATGAATTATGGAGCAAGAAATTACAAACTAAATACATGACTGGTACACATTAACTTATAACAGGTATTTAAAACAACAACAAACAGCATGATGGCATCAATTCAAGCCTACATAAGATGAGTGAATATAGGGTGTGTGTGTGTGTGTGTGTGTTTTAGAATGAACCAAAGATGCTATACATTCCCTTTCCTTGGCAAGCAAGCAATTGCCAAAAATACTTTCATGCATATAACATTATATTTTCCATACTTTCCTAAAAGTATTCTCAGAAATAGATTGAGTCAAAATTTCAAGTATTTGAATGTCTCCTCTTTATTGCCCAATTTATTCCAAAATATCTGTGCCAAGTTATCTTTGCAATGAAGAGCAAACCAGCTTCACTACCATATCACTATCATTAGTTATTACTTTAAAATTGCCATGTTAGTTGCTATAAGAAAAGAAATGTTCTTAAAATTCAAAACACCCAAAAAGCAAACTAGGTAAACTAGAAAACTACTTCTAAGGAGCCTCTGGATTCCAAGTTTTTAAAATGTGAATTATTAGTGTTAAAGGGTATCTCATTGTCTTTATTTAAGTTTCTTTCATTACCTAATAAAATTAAATGTTTTTCTATTTTTTTTCTTTACTGGTTTTATGTCCTCTCTTGAAAATTGTGTCCTTTGCTCACTCAATTATTAAAAACTTTATATTTTCTCATCAGTTTTACAAGTTTTTTATGTACTATAGAAGTTAATCCAATGTCCTTTGTATTCGATGTCTTCACATTTTAACTATTATTTTTCACTGTACAGAATTTTGCCTTAAGTTTTCACATAGTTATATTTTCTATTCTCTCTCTTTGTGATTCCTTCAATCTTTCTTGAATTTAGAACACTATTGTCCCAACAGTAATATAAATAGGTAATTTTTTTAATCTGTGATTTTTTGGATAGGTATACACATTTAAAAAAAAGAATTAAGAGAAATGACAAATGATGTTCTAGGACAGAGAAAACATCTGGTATAAGTCAGTTATCCATAATGCAGATCCGTAAAAAACACAAGTGCCAATGTGAATCTGATGTGGCACATGTATTAGTGGTTCATGAAACATTGTCCTAATTAATTTGGGCCATTATTATTCAAGTAACAAATTCTGCTTAGCTAATGTCCCTAGATTTCCTAAACTTACAGTCTAAAACTTTCAAATTCTATTTAGAATTTGTAAAAGCAAGCAAACAAAAACAAGATAGATAATACAGGAAGTCAATGTCCTATATTCTTCTTAAAACTCATCAGATTCTTGCCATATATTGCAATGCTCTTTATTTTCTTTATGTTTATTCTTTAAATAAGTCTAGACAGATATACACTGATTTAAAAGAAAGCAGTCTATTCATTTACCGGATTTCCTTTTGGTCCTCGCTCACCTTTAATACCTGGGTTTCCATGTCTACCCTGAAGGCAAAGAGAGAAAAAATTATTTTGAGCAAGTATTCTATTAGTTTTCTTTATCATAATTTATGATCTGTCACATCCCACAAAACAAAGGAAGATTATAAAACCTTCACAGAGATTCGACTCTTTTCTCCCCTTTACTACTGTACTGTCTCAGATGGACAAATTCTGCAATTGTTTAAAAGGATAATATCTCTTTCTTCCCAACAATTACTTCTTCCCCAAATAATTACTTTTCAGTTGCTTTGTAAACAAAATCAAACTCAAAGATTGAAAGGAATGACTGAACAGGCAAAAATATAGGAGTTATTCCTATTCTCACTTCATTGTGGACCACTATAGTCCCCCACCTCTGAGTCACTTTTGAAAGAACCAGACCAGCTTGCTTGTCTTTGGTCACAGAGGTTCTGATACACAGGGAACAACCTCAAAAGATAGGAGAAGGGAGCTCCCCAATCCTGTTCCAGAAAAGCACTTTGTTTTACTAGGCTCAAGCCACCCAAAATGTTGCTTTTCTGAAAACTGTTTTTGGAGAGCTTAATAAATATTAAATAACATAGCTCTATGGTTTACCCCTATTAAAACATAAGTGGCTGAAGTGGTAGCTTAGCTTAGCAACTGTAAACTTTCTTACTAGCACTGTTCATTTTAAAACAGAATATCCTTTCCTCTGGCAACTTTATATTGGGGTTGTGGGGACAAACAAGTTCACTTCTTAACACCTTCAGTGCTAGACTGATTTGAAAAGGAACAAGCTTTGGAATCAAGTCTCAAGGTAAAATGTGTCATATTCTCAGATATTCACAAAATGCATTCCCCTCCCCACCCCCAAATAGGAGCATTAGTTCAAAATCGAATCCATGTATTTTGTGAAACATCTCCCCAGGCTTCTGAACTCTAAGGATAAAGTTTGCAATCCCATCAATAAATGAAATGCGTGATAAGCAGCTTGGATGCTTTCTGATATCAGTCAGAAAAATATTCAGCATCTCTAGCAGTCTTAGTGTCATTTCAAATGGTTTCCAACTACACAGATGGCACTATTGATCCTAGGCTAGAATGGACGATGGTATCAGATATCGAATTGTCATACTAAATCCCACCATTTATCTTTGGTTGCCCAGTGATTGCTTCCATTTGACAGAATTTACCTAATCTCCCAAAATGCCCTACTGGCCTCTCCAGTTGTTGCTGCATTGCTGTGAAGGCAAGAGCTTCCCAAGAGGACTGTGTCCTTGCTTCTAGTAAAACAAAGCTTTCCTAAAGTACTGATGACCTGTATTATCGTTTTCTGCATTTTCACTTCATTATTCAGAAATCATGGGCCCCCATTATCCAATAAGCAATGACACTGAAAAGCCCTTTCTGAAAGCAGTTTCATCACTGTGCCATCACCATCTTCATCAGCCTCAAGTTTGAAGTAATAATATACTCACAGGAGGCCCTGGTTCGCCTGGATCCCCCTTCTCACATTCACAGATCTTGCGTTCACACTAAATCAATAATGAAACACAGTATTAAGCACACAGTGAAATATAGTTAGGATAGCATTTCAAATATTATCCAATACACAACTGGAACACTCCCTTAGAGAAAGCTGACCTTGCAAGTTTATGGAGATTTTGCTCTATTAAATGATTCCAGGCAAACTCAGGTCTATTAAGAGCCAACTACTAAAGTATTATTAAACTTTGCTATGGTTAAATAAAATAGATATTCTGTCAAAGATTTATAGATGCCAATTAAAATAGGAAAATAAACATTTTCAGTGGACTTTTGGAATATCTGCTCTACTCTTCTATATAACACATGAACGCTTCATTATAGACAAATATTAAGTTCTCCTTTACTTAGCAAAAGAAAACATTTAACTTATACCACATTTTGTCAATCCTAAGAAGCACATTTTTCCTCATATTAACACCTCTGAAATCAAAATGAGTCTTAGAATAGCTAACAGGTCAAATATGACAAAGTATTTGTTTTCTGCACATGCACTTCAAGACTTATAGAATGAAATGGAAGAAAATGCCAGAGAACACCAAAAAACATGCTTCATTGACAATGGTTTTGATGGTGCAGAGGCCAGGATTATGTGGAAAAACAAGGGCATTGATTCAAGATTTAGACACTGAGGTGAAGTTTTAGGAAAAAAAAATTATTTTGCTTATATTTTTCTCCATATATATGCAAAAAAGTAATACAGGATTTAAAAGTCTGTATCTAAATAAATGTAAAAGGATTCTTTCCATAAATGTAAAATAAAAGTTGCAATTGATGAGAAGGCATTTGTATCACTGTTTAATGGGCAAAGATGTTTCCTTTATTGATGGGACATAAAATAATGTTGTATCTGTGCATAATTCAATGAAACCTGATATTTTACAAGGTTTGGTTGACTTCTATTATCTTATGCAATGATAACTGTAAATGTCCTGATGTTAAGCAGTTTATTGAAAAAAGTTCAGATGTTCCAAACTCTTTCTTTTAAGAAATGCCCACATTGTTCGGGAATCCTCAGCAAACTCATAATTATCTATTGGGCAATATCCTATCCAATCTATTGCTGTTGGCCAGCTTCCATTGTCCTATGCCCTGGTTGCCATCATGAGGCCCAATTTTCTCCACAACAGGAAAGACAATGAGCTTATAGTCAACCAGCCTGCAGCAGGGGATGATTCTAAGCTCTTTTCTCTTAGCACTAACCATAAGCTAGCCAATACCGGGAACATCTCCCCAAGTACAGGGACTCCACAAGTAGCTGATATCAGAGATGAGTTTAGAATAAAAGAAGCCATGTCAAAGTAAGCAAAAACTATGCCATTTGGTTATCACTGATTTCTAAAATTATTTTTTAATCATATTAAATAGTCCCTACTTTTCCTAAATTTTTCAACCTACAGTGGATATAGTGGCAGAAAAATCAGATGACTATTTTAAAAGAGAGTGGTTCGAAAAGAATTAAGCATTTTTATTTAGTCACACCTTAGCTTCTAATGTGAATTATAATGTTGATCTGATAATGTAAGCTTTCAGAGTCATTCATAGTAATCAAAGCATGTGGTGCTTACCTTCTTTTCAAATAAAATATCCTAGGAGGGAAAAAAGAATGAAACATTAACTCAATTAATGGTTCTGCTTCCAGCTTCTTATTATTCTTAATTATTCCCTATGGGATATGCAATTTCCAAGTAGAATAGCAATTGAGCCTTTTTAACCTTGTAAAAGCAATAAAGCCTGCCAGCCAACCACCCAAGGAGCACTCTCAGCCATGTAATAATAGGAGACATGAAGGGCACTAACATTAAAAATTACTCTATGCTTTCTAGGATCTTTATCCTATTGCATTCTGTGCTTTATCTTTTGTTTCTTTGATCAGCATTATACTCTCTATAATTTAGCTACAAACTTAATCAGTCATAATGAGAATGTCCTTACTTTTACTTACAAAGACTAAGGCAGAATACATAATTGTGTATTTTCCTTTCTGCCATTTTTTCCAGCCTTATACATGTGTGAATTTATTCTTTGGCATCAAAACATTCATTTTAAAGTCATAATTTTGTGAAATATAAGTGGGCTTTAGACAGTTGTTAGTTAGCTTAGTCAATAATGAACAGGTGGGCAGAGGAAAGGACAATGAAGGAGAGACATTGGACATATGCATTAAGAAAATCCACCAGTTAGGATCACGAGTTCAAAGCCAGCCTCAGCAAAAGCGAGCTCTAAGCAGCTCAGTGAGACCTTGTCTCTAAATAAAATAAATAGGGCTGGGGATGTGGCTTAGTGATTGAGTGTCCCTGAGTTCAATCCCTGGTACCCCCCCCCCCAAAAAAAAAACATAGTAGAATCGGTCAATAAGTGAAATACTATTCAGCAGTTAAAACAAATGCATTGGATGTCTGTAATTCAACATAGATAAGTTTCCAAAAACATCAGGTGAAAAAGCGTTTTGCAGATGGATATGTACAATATAATCCAAATTATAAAATATTTAAAACACACATTAGAAGCTTGGTGTCCTCTGGGAAAGTGAGAGGAAAAAAGAATTCAAAAGGAGCTCCTGAGAGACAATTTTTAAAACCCTGATAATTTAAGCCAAATTATAAAATTTTAAAACAACTACTAAAGAAACATTCAAAGCTTTGTCACTCAAAAACCTTTTTAACAATAAGCAATATCGTCAGTTTTTCAATTCATGAATTTAGCTGTTAGTGTGCCTGATGTGAAATTCTACATATCAGCCCTTCTTTTGAAAATTCAATTTCTGTCTTGCTGTATTGTTCTTTGAAAATATGTGCCATAAAGCTTAAAATCATAACAACACAAGTAACTATTTTTGGAATTCATTTGATTATGTGTTTGCTGGAATTTATATTTCTATGGAAACAAAAATGAACACAAAACTTTAGAATAGAAAAGACTGTTTCAAACAAAGAACAAAGCCTCGTCCCTAAAGGCACTCACTTATAGTCTATAGGCCCCAGGGACAGAGGACAACACACAGCCAACAGTGCAGGGGGTCAGGGAGAAGGGCAGGAATGAGATGGTTTCTTGGAATAGGTGGGGTTTCTGGATGATTTCGAAGAGAAGAATGCAAAGGACCAACTTGTTGATGGCATGCCATGCTATATGTCAAAGTTTAAGAGGAAAAAAGTCATAAAGACAAGTGTGGGCAATAAGACAAAGGAAGCAGTGAGGAGGGACATTTAACCAGAGTGGATGGAAGGGCCCACGTGAACACAACTGGATGCCTTGGTGAGGGCTTCCAAGTGGGCAGAGAGGCATTGTGTGAGAATAGCTGGGGCCCGTGGTCAAAGCCAGAGGGAAAGACACATCAATTACAGTCTAGGTGGAATCTGAGTTTCAATATAAAGGATAAATAATAGAGACCCTCACTAGAGCTAAGGCATACGTTTTATTAATAGATCTGGATTTTTATGATGATATATGTATATGTCAAAGAACAGGGCAAGAAGGGAACTGCCTATTTTACAGAGAAGAGTTACAAGGTCAATGCTACCAGAAGGAGATAGAGGAAATGTGAGGGATGGACAACGTTATTAGCATCATAGCAAATGGGATGAGACTAAAGCACTCAGTAGGCAAGGATGACGAACACGGTAACAAAGAACAAAACTTACAGCTTAATATAATAGTAAAATTGCTAACAAAATCTGAAATACATTAGAGCAGAAATAAGACTCCAAGCAAGAGAAACCCTGAAAAAAAGAGAAGTGGGCCATTATTTAAAAATAAATCATATAATTCTGAAGATGATATAGAAATTACCAAAATGATTATTTATGTGAGGGAGGGAATACCTAAAGTTTATGTTCTTTCTGATGATATTCATTAAAAGAGACAAATTTGTCACAACTTTTGTTCTCATAAAGGCTTTTTAAATATTTACATTAAAAGTGATGGAGGAAAAAATTTTTTAAAAAAATTGTTTTCACATATTCTTTTTTACTCTTCTAAAGGACCAAGTAATATATATGGGACATTGGTTGAATTTGTTTCTTAGGTTTCAACACTACTATGTGAACCATAATAAACTAACAATAAAAATATTTCACATATCCCCTTCAGTTAGGAATTACCACATCCCTCTTGGGTAATTCAGAATTAAAATGTTTTCGTGAGATTCTTTCATGAAACTTTCTACTAGAGATATCAAGGCATATACACTGACTCTGCAATTCATCTTGACTCTTGCAAAGTTGACTTATTCTGGACAATTGTGTCAATTAAATTCATCTTAAGTTTACTCTGCAATAAAATGGAATACACTGCTAATCCAAAGAAACAACTCTGACTAATTTTAAAATCATTAGGCTGGGTAAAAAAAGTTTGCCACAAACAGAGCACACACTGTATGAGTTTACTTATAAAATTCTAGAAAATGTACACTAGCCTAGAGCAACAAAAGTCATATCAGTATTAAGGCAAGTATCCCAAAGGTGTAAGGAAGAAGCTGGGTGGTGGAAATGTTCTGTATTCTGATTGCATTGATGGTTTCATGCATGTATATACATTTTTAAAACTCATATGTTATATACTTTAAGTAGATGCAGTTTTGTAATTAAACTATACCTAACATTTTTATGATATTTATGAAATAGTTTTTATGAAATTCATATTTATGAAATCATTTCAAAATAAAGTGGTAAAAATTCAATTAAAGATATAATACAAATAGATTAAATGAGGAATGTTTCCAATAACCTGATCAGGAGTCAAGTTCTACTTCATAGATGGTGAAATAGAAACATAAACCCTGGAGTATTGTTCTTTAAAGAGCCTAAATAAACACTCAGGAGGGTTGGGTGTGGTGGCATTCACGTGCAATCCCAGTGACTCAGGAATCTAAAACAGATGGATGGCAAGTTCAAGGCCAACCTCAGCAACTTACTGAGACCCAATCTCAAAATCAAGATAAAAAGGATGATATTGTCCAAAGTATATTGTTATATTGTGTGCATTAAAGATTATGTAACAAATACCATCCTTATGCACACTTATAACACACCCATAAAAAATGTAGGAAAAAATAAATAAATAAAAAGGACTGGGGTTGTAGTTCAATGGTAAAGCACCTCTGGGTTCAATTACCAGTACAAAAAAAAAAATTCATTCTGTTCTGGACCCAGGAAATGGTTGGGAAGCAGTACCTCTTCTAAGAACAGTCTTATTCATTAAGCTTCCATCTGAACAAACAAGCTGAAATCACAGGATGCTAAGGAATAGCAACACTGTTGGTCATTTTCTGATTTCCCTAGAAACAGACCAACAGTCCTGCCTCCAGTCTCCTGGCAAGAGCCTGTGTGCCCTTTGAGGTAGAATTTCTCAACAAGCATATGTCAAGAGGAAGTATGAATATCCTGAGCCTGCACATCTGGCCAAACAAGGACCTGCCTGCCCCACATCTTCTATATTCAACTCTTCTCACAGGACAATGACAGGGAAGTAGCAGCAGGACACTCATGTTTACAGCCCCAGGATTCTCTTCTGCACATGCCAGAATTGTCTTAAGTGGTAAGGACACCTTGGGCCATGGGTACAGTCAGGGTTCAATGTTATCCCAGCACCATGGCAAGGTTCCCTCTCATGTGAAAGAACTGTTCAGGATGCACACTCACCCCAAGCACTAGGGAGCTAGGTGTCATCTCTCTCTCAAGTCTAGGCAGAACCCTTCCCATATATCCTCAATCCCCAAGGAGCAAAGACTAAAAATAATAGTAGAGATATTGTTTACCTGTTTCAGGACATTTCTCATTGAAAAAAAAAAACTTTTAAAACAGTTACTATTTCCTCTCTGAATACACCTTTATAGAGTTAAGCATGCACACTCTGGGGTTTTGATTGGCCTTAAATTTTCAATCATAAAATAGGAATAATAACAGTACCTATATCATAAGATTTTGGAAAACACAGAATAAAGTAAAATACACACCTAATATGTAATTATATCCAAGTAGAATGTCGTGTGTGTGTATGTGTGTGTGTATGATGTACTACTATTTACCTCAATTTAGAAAATTTCAAATCTGTGTTTTAACCAGATGAAATTAATAATTAAGAACATAAGCAAACTTGTTTTTACCCTGGAGGTCATTTTTCCTTGCAAGTAAATTCAACTTTCATCCTTTCTTTCTTTGTCTGTATACTGTTTGACTTATAAAAACTGGCAATATATGGTATTACAATATCACTTAGATATTACTTAGATACAATATATGATATTACTCAGATAAGAAAAACTCAGGTCTCATGCTGAAAACAATTGACACTAAAAAGATAAGAGTAACATTAGGAAAAGCTTTGGAGGAAGGACAAAAGGATCAAAACGATCTTCAGAGTAGGATCTGACTTTTTTTTTTTTTTTGCATCATAGAGAAGATATCCACATGCTCAGTGCCTAAAGGACTAGGCTGTCTTGCCTTCTTAGAAAATCAAAGAAATCAGTATTTTTAAGGAAATTGATTTTTTTTTAACATTTAACAAATCAACCAATTCATCTCCAGGAGTTTTCTTTTTGAGAAATGTTGTCAAGAGGGATTTCTTTTTGATTGCTATGCCTCATGTTTTCCAAAGCAGCAAGGAGAGACTTTCACACATAGCTAAGCAAAAAATACAGAGAAGCAATGAGGCATCTAACCAGACCCATCAAGTGGGATTCATTGATTTGATGGAGAAATTGTTGGTTGACTTCAGGTGATTATAAATTAAATGGGCCTATTTAATTTATCTAAGAAACACAGAAATAATTTTCAAAATTGGAGGTCTACTACTATAAAATTCTATTTTGCTTAAGTAGTATAATGTGGCAATAGGTAAAATAGAGCCAAAAATATTTCTGCAGATGTGGAACCGGGAAAAGACAAACTTGATATAAATACATCAGACCACAAGTTGACCACAAAATTAATATATGTAAGCAGCATTCACAATCTTAGGATATATAAACAGAAGCCTGAGATGTATGATTGGAAAGTAATCCTCCCAAATCCTCAGCCTGGACTAATAATAAAGTTAGGAATGCAATTTCAGGGAATGAGCCTTGTACTTTCCCAGCTTACTTGGTGTAAGGAAATGAAGAGAGACTTCAGATTTTTCTTTCTATTTCCAAAAAAATTTGTGTATATATTTTTTTTTCATGTTTTTTGCCCAGTATCAACCCTTACAGAATTTATAACCAAGATATCAACATTATGGTGCAAAATACTTAGCATATCCATTTGGTACCTACCAGGCGATCCCGAATTTTATCTACAATGGTTGGATCACTCAACAGTAGAATAGGTTCACTAGGTGCATCCCCAGATATCAAATGAAGTTTGGTTTTATTGACAGTGAGAAGTCCAATGGTGATAAATGATATTCCTGCATTTCTAGCACTTTCAGAAATACTTTGAACATCTGGATTCTTTGGATGGTCCATGCCATCAGTCATTAGCAAAACCACTTTCACACCATCTTTACGTCCTTCTCTCTTAAGTAGCCGAGTGGCATTGGAAATGGCATAATAAGAGAAGGTGCCTTGTCCAATGAAATTCATAGACTTAACCCTCTGCTTAAACGTCTGAAGGTCCTTCCAAGAAGAGAAAGGTGGATCGATCTGGACTGAGCTGCTGAACTGGAGGGCTGCCAGTTTGATGTCATATTTCAAAGAGTGACCCGGGGTCAATTGGAAGATATTGTCACTCAAGCTATCCACAAAAATTTTCTGTTTATCAAAGAGGACAAGTTTAGAACTTTCAGAGCTGTCCACAATGAAGAGCACATCTATGAAGCAAACAGAGTCTGAAATAGAACAAAAAAGGTTAGGCAACTTAATTGTTCCAACTCATCAAACTGCATTGTATAGGAGCACCCTGAAGTGGCTGTTGTATTTGGTTTTGAGAAGGGAGTGAAGTGGATATGAGAGATCACGTTGGAGATAAGGCTTAACTTGTAAAGAACTAAATCTCTTTCCAAGTCTTTCCCCTTGTAGGATCATGCAAATGAAGAGCAAACAAGGAAACAAAAGATCATATATTCACAGCATATTCTCAATGTTAAACCCACTTAAAGAGAGAGGAAGGGAGGGCACATTTTTAAAATTCAACAAGTGAGGTTTTCTCGCAGTTAAAAAAAAAAAAAAAAAAACCACAATGCTCTATTTCTTAGGTTGTTTCTTAGGTTGTGTATCATATCAGTGAGTCCCTATTTGGTTTTGATTTTTGTCGTCAACTTTGTTGAAACTAAGGGACAAAATGAGTGTACTCATCAACAGCAAGGGAGAAATAAACTTATTTTGAAAACAGAGAACTTTGAATCCCAGCTCTCTTTCTTACTAGTTTGCCTGTGCCTTAAATGTGCCATTTAACTTCTCTGAGTCTCAACTTCTCTATAACATGAAAGTGACAGTCTCTGTCCTGCCTATTTTACATGTGAGGCTCAAATGAGTTAACAAATGCACAAGTGCTCTAAAAACTTCGATGTGCTCTAAGTGTGTAAGATGTATTACTGTCATAATTATATCCAAGTAGAATGTCATGTATATACATATATGTGATATACTATTATTTACCTCAAATGTTATTTAGAAAATGTGAAATCAGTGTTTTAGCCAGCTGAAATTAATAATTAAGAACATAAGCAAACTTGTTTTTACCCTGGAGGTCATTTTTCCTTGCAAGTAAATTTGACTTTGCTCCTTTCTTTCTTTGTCCGTACACTGTTTGACTCATAAAAATTGGCAAAAGCAAGAGACAGAAGGCAAAATATCTGCTCCACATTATGGTAGACGGTGAAAACTCATCTGCCTGGTAGCACCTTGAAACAGAGAAATTAGTTATAAATACTTCGATAAAACTAAGCTTTGCTATTTTTTAATTTCAAGCTTATAGAGTCAAAAACTGGCATGTTACTGGAGAAAGGGGTTCTCATACACATTTCTAGAAAAACATTCACATTGAGATTTTAAGTTTCTAACCCAAGTAAATCATGGCACCATAACCAAATATTTATTAATAAATATTTCTATATATTCAAGAAGTCTTAACTTCCCATTATATTATGAGGAGTAGGATGTGAAAAGAGCAATTGAAGACATTTCAGCCCCGCCCCCCTTGGTGGCCATGGTTCAATCACAGCATCTGCTTTGACATTCCCAGATTCTTGTAGTGAATTCAGATTCACTCATTTTTATTGTAACTGTTCTCCAATCCAACATTTTGCAGGATTGGAGAACATTACCACCATTCCAGTCCTAATATTATACACATAACTTCAGTTAGTCCAGAGGTCAAGTCAAAAATTAATCTACCCTTCTGTTTTCATAGAACCTCATTTCTCTTTTCTACTCTCACTTTGGAAACTTTGTCTCCACCAGGGTTGGAGCCAACGAATCAAAAGAGTATGAGAACCAATCAACAGAGTTACTTCAAAGCTTCCAATGTTAGCTGGAAGAACTAGAGTTAGCTGGAAGAACGAATGAACTGAAATAGGCTTGCAGTCAGGAAGTACCCCGCTATGAACAGCCCTGTGAAACCATTTTTCTAGATAGACTAACAAAGAAAAATTATAATTCTGTTGTTCAGTCATCATCAGTCAATATGCTCATTTACACATCGAGTGACTTTTTAGCCTGCAGAATTCCCTGACAAGAAAAGGCTGATATGTTGCTAGCTCAGTGTACCCAAGAGTATGAGAACAAGAAAACTTATTTGGAACAACTATTCAACATGGTTTTGAAATGTTTGCCTGCTTAAACTATATTGACTTCAAAAGTTCTGGAAAAGGAATCACATTTTCCTTCTTTGGCACCTTGCCTTCAAGGAATGTGAACTGGGAAATCGTGAGCATGATATTTCCAGGCTCTGAATAGAGGGTGGAAATACACACAGTGGTAGTGAGGAGTGAGACAGGACACTGATTTCTTTCATAACTGCCAGATGGACAAACCCCAGAGAAGCAAAGCTGGTGGGTTGAAGACAGAGCAATAGTTGGCTCCGTTCCATCGTCTGCTCTTCACATAACATTGTCCGGCAGGAAGGTCATTAAGAGAACCTTGCTCCCACATAACCAAGCACCTCTGCTGGCAGGTGCGTCAAGTGCAACTGGCCAAATGCCAGCTGATCAGACCAGGTATGCCAAGATTGAAGATAGCTTGGTATTTGGGAAAAAATAAGAAGTGTGCTAAGGAAATAGAACACACAAAGGATAGTCCTCCTCCAGGAATCCTCTGGTTAACCAAGGAGAAGAATATAAAGTATGACAACTTAGATTCTGAAGATTAGTGTAAAGATAAGCCTGGATAGATAAACATAGCTGTTTTTGCATTTTCAAAGGGGTAAAGGAATAACATCATGTGTCTTGTGTCACCTATGATTTTTCTCTTTGATTGAGTCCATACCATAAAGAACATCTCAGAATTTCTGGAAATAAGAGACCGAGAACTAAATTTCATTGAGAATAAGAGATTTTATAAGCTACGTGATCAAAGAATACATTAAAGACTTAAAGAAGATGAATCCCATGCATAATACTAAGAAGAAAAGTCTTCTCATTCACAGGGCCCAATTAGGGCTTTGGACATACTGACTTTAACTCAAGACTTATCTTTTCTCCCAAATAAGCACATTATTATACAGTTTTCTTGACATATAATCATAAATTCATACCAACCTCTGTATAAATGATATTCTACACAATTTATTCAATAGCAATAACCACACTATCTCATATTTTATTATTATTTGCTCTGACAGTTTTTATCCAGCCCTCTCAAACCAAAGTTTTCCTATTCCTTTTCATTTTCCTGGAGTACAAGGTATACTTTCTTCTATTTTTCTTCCTCTAATTTTTTAGTTTTACTGCCTTCCTGAATTCTCTTTCTTACTATTAGTTTGGCTTTGTGGAATCCCACTCACATCTAATCTCTTTTACTGTGTTTTTCTGCTATTTTTAAAAATAATTTTCAACTTTCTTTTTTTTAGATCCATGTACAAGCAAAATAGGTTTCAGGAATGCAAAATGTCATTAGTTAAATGAAAGAAATGTAAATCCATATGTTTATTATAGGTTACATTTATAAATGCATAAACAAGGATGCTCTTTAGCCAAATGTTATTTTTTTTTTTTTTGCTTTTGGCCTAAAATTATTTCATATAAATGGCAGAATCAATAAATTACAGAGACTTTATATTTTATAATGTTTCAGATACAAAACTCATCTTTCAGTAGAGTTTGCTGATTTTATTCATAGTGTTTGCCTTTCATTGATTTCTGCATGAAGATAAAATGATTGTATAAGTCCTTGTTCAAATTGCCAAACTAGCTTATTAGATACAGAAAGTATTCTATAATTAATCCTGAATTATAGAATTTTTGTTCCAAAATACATTAACATTATTCTAATGTAATTTAGTAGACTAAATTAAAAATACATTTTAAAATAACTTTAAAATAAAGTTTAAACCTACGCATTTTAACAATTAGTTATATTTCTCTAATAATTTATTTCAAGTAATAGCAGAAGATTAAAAATTTTGAAAAGCTTTCTTCATATAATAAATATGTAAACCATTTAATTTTTCACAGTTCCTAGATGGTCCTGTCTGAGTTAAGTGATTAAAACAAAGTTGTTATGTCTTACCTTATAAAGTTTGTCAAATAAATAGTAAAGACTGGTTGAATGCCCACAGCAAGAACTAGTGTTAGGGATGGAGTTAGCTTATTTGATACTGATCTGTTCTGTAGGAAATAAAAATTGTCTTTGCTTTTGGATCTTTTGTAATCTTTTATTCATGCTTATTAGACTCAGTTAAAGCAAGAGTGGTCAGGCATTTGGCCAGGGTGCAAAGTCTGGGTGGGATCAGTAAGCAAGTTAAAGGAACAGTGTCCTTTCAGAATAAATCTGTTTTTCAGACTATTATAAAAACAACTCCAACAAATTTTCTATGTTTCAGACATTTATTGACAATCTTTGTTTCTCTTGCTCTGCCTTCTCTTTTAATTCTTTTCTTTTTTTTTTTCCTTTTGGTTTTGGATATGATAAGATATTGGTTGTAAATGGTCTCTCAAAGTATATAATTGATACCAGACTCAAATTAAAAATTGGTTTTTCAAGAGAGATCACACATTGATAATTATGGAAGTTGAATGATGAGCATATAGAAGTTCATTATTCTAATCATTCTACTTCTGTGACTTTTTAAATTTTTCTTAATAAAAAGTATATATAGTGCTAGTGAAAGAGGGGTCTGACTTTAGTCCTGGTTCTGGCCCTAACTTCAATGAGAGCCTTAGTTTTCCACTTAGGAAATGAGCGATTTATTCATTAAGATCCTTTCAAACTATAAGAGAGGCAGTTTTGTAACTGAGTTAAAGCCTAAATAAACACTCTAATTCCACTCTCTTTTAGTTGATTTTAAAAAACCACTAATTTTGGAGGTCATGCAGCTAAGCGATATAATGATAGTCTTTGTCTAATTTGGAGGTCATGCAGCTAAGCAAAATATTATAAGTCTCAGCCCAGTTGTGCTAGAGCTGTGGGGTAGGTTGCAATAAAGCCAAAGAAAGCACCCAGAAACATTATGGGAAATGTGAATGCTTAGAAGAGATCAGAAAGTATTACAAGAAGAGCTTGGTGACAATAAGCTAAATAGATGGCACCTCCATCTCTCACAGTGCTTCAACAAGCAGTTCCTTCTTTCCCTCATAACGTTTTGTCCAGCGGTGGCTGACTGAATGAGTGATGTATATCCTTTCCATAGTCCCCTCAGTTCTGCTCCCATCTCCACTAAGAAAGGGATTATACATGTTAGGTTGCAGAAGCAGTGACATTGTCAGCATAATTTTGTTCACTTCTTTTATTCCATCTGCATCCAAAGGAGCAACTGTCCTGGCACACATTCAAGAAAATAGCTTCCTATAAATAACACTAACTTGCCCTAGTTCCCGGTGTGCATAAGAGAAAGCCAGTGTCCTTCAAGATCACATGTATCTGGATTTTCCTTCCTGGACTTGCTCTCATTCTTCCCTCAACTTGTCTAGGTTTGGGGGATCAGAAAGGGGGCATTCAGGGACATGGTGTTTTACTGTACCCCTTCTCTTTAGGGAGGATAGTCTTCCACTAGCTTCTCTGTAGGTGACAGCTCTGACTGAAGCCTCCTAACAAGCTAAAACTGTTCTCTGAATAGATTTGCATTGCTACCTTGACCTGCAACAGTATCTTTCAATTATCTTCCCCTGTTCTCCAGGGGATCGTTAGCTTTTGCTGCCCTACCCTGTTCTCTGATGAAAAATGCCTTTTGTATACTAATGATTAACTGCATTATCTTAGCTATTCCCGTAAAACTGAACTAAAGAAGACAGTTACAGAACTTTCTAATCAGTAACTTTTCTTTAGATTAATAGAACCCAGAACATCTGGTGGCCTATAGATAATAGCAGCCCAAGCGCCAGAAAAGCAGACCACCTGAAATTTGTTCCAGACTACCCTGGAATTTGTAACTACCCTGCTTCCCACCTGGTAGGCTCAAAACTCCCTTCATAAGCCTTACACCTGCAACCCCTCAGCAAGACGGTCTTTGTTAGCAATGGCCTCCATCTTCTCTGGTTTGCTACCTTTCCAAGTAAATTTTTTCCTTACCCCAACAGCTTGGCCTTGAGTCACTGGTGAAAACCAAACATCAGTTCGTGGTTGTAGTTTTACAGTGGTCAGTATTCTGAGATTTCCATCCAGGAAAGAATATCACAGCAGTTGTTCCATTGTCTTTCTTCCTATTTTCTACTTTGTGGTTACAGAAGCATGTCAGTGTTTATCAGTGCCAGATGTACCCTAGGAAGCCACCTGACCCCTGGACAACAGGCAGGCTGACTTCTCTCTGGATTGCCTCTGAGATAGAGAATAGCATGGTTATTGAAGAAAGTAATAGAAATGTTTGTGTTATAATTGTTTAAAATCAGAAGTCATAGGAAGGCATTTTCACATTTATGGATTTCCTTATTATAACAATAATTGCCTCTGCTTCAATTTATTAGGTGTGAAGCCTCTCACTCTCCTTGTCATTTCATCCTCTACAAGTACACATTTTAGCATCTTAGGAATAGAGAACATAGGAATGGAGTGGGGAGAAGGGATTAAGAAGCAGACAGGTAGAGGGAAGAAATCACATGTGTTTTTTAAAGGGCAACATGAGGGATCTTTGTGATAAGGGACACAGTCTGTATCTTGACTATCACTGTCAACACCCTAGTTCAGATATTATACTGCAGTCCTGCAGGGTGCTAATCACTGGGGGAAACTAAGCTAAGAGCAGAGTATCTCTGCATTATTTTTTTACAACAGCTTATGAATCTACAGTTATCTCAAAATTTAAAAAATTTTTAAATTATCATGAAATAAGTGTTTTCAAAGAAAAAAAATGCTTGTTTGTTTTTTAAGAATTCATGTTTTGTTGGGCACAGTAGTACATGCCTGAGTTGCTGAGGTGACTCAAGAGTCTGAGGTAGTAGGATCACAAGTTCAAGGCCAGCCTTGGCAACTTAGTGAGACCCTCAGCAACTTAATGAAACCCCATTTCAAAAGAAAAAGAAAAAGGATGGAGGAAGTAGTTCAGTAGTAAAGCACTCCTGGGTTCAATCCCCCGTAACAACAACAACAAGTGGCAGAATGAGACTTTAACTCAGGCCAACCTGACCCTTGAGGTTCACTTACAACTAAGTCATCATCAAACTGAAGCTTTTGAGAAACTGCACAAATTTCTATTTTTTTTTTGGCGGGGAGGGGGGGGTTGTATCAGGGATTGAACTCAGGGGCACTCAACCACTGAGCCACATCCCTAGCCCTATTTTGTATTTTATTAGAGACAGGTCTCACTGAATTGCTTAGCACCTCGATAAATTGCTGAGGCTGGCTTTGAACTTGAGATCCTTCAGCCTCTGCCTCCTGAGCCACTGGGATTACAGGTGTGCACCACCATGCCCAGCCTACAGAAGTTTCTTGAGGCCCTAAGTAACAATGTAAGTTCCCAGGGAACAACCATGTATTTACTTGTTGTCCTGTGATTGTTAACCGCATTTTTCACTTTCATGAGACATGATTCAAGGCATAGGAAGTGGTATTTGTTTCCAGATCAATTCTCTTATTCTTGGGGTTAATTCACAATATGCAGAATAATAATACCTCTAAAGGCAAACCAGTAATTCATGGAGAGGAGAAATGGACTAAAGTCTTGGTGCTTTGGAGCTGTTCTTATTGAAGTGGATGAGAGTTTAGAATTCTGTTTTGCATTTCCTCCAATCTAACAATGCAAATAGGATAACCCAAACCCAAACTTTATCTATCAGCACTGGGTAGATGACTCCAAAGAAAATCCTGAGTTCTGTCAATTAAAGCAGTTGACTTTGCATCCTGAAAAACAATGTGCTTTATCTGATGACTCTAACCTTAATCCCAGCTGATGGTCTTGAATTAGGACATAATCAGACATATACCAGGCCAAATAAGATAGTGTGGATAATTGTGTAGACTGGGAACAGACAACCTGGAAACCATGTCCTTCTAAGAGTTGTTCTATAGTCTTTATAGAAAAAAAAAGCACAGTATTTTTTATTATTGCTACTATATATGTATATATGGCATAGAATAAGCAGTCAATAAATATTGTTGAATGAATAGCTATTAGAAGTGATATTTTAGTGTTCATTAATCACTTAAGGACTATGATACCACAGACTGCTCTCTGCTAGAGTACTACTAGTTTGAAAATCTTTTTTCAATTTTTTTTCATTTTCTCCAAATACTCTACCACAGCAGAATCTATATTGACTTCATTTGTTTTGGCATCAGTGCCAAAAACCGTTATTTCAGTAGTGAGATGGTATTTTGGGGTCCTATGATCATTAAAAAGAAATCAAAGTTTGTTATGACTTACATATCTCAGAAAGTTTTATCTGCATGAAGTCATAAACACACACACACACACACACACACACACACACACACACACACACACATGCTCGCGCTGACCAAAAACAGCTGAAACGTATCAAAGTGAAGGGTGCACTCAATGAATGACTTTCTTACCTATCCAATTTGGAGAATTTGGTGCTAGAAGTACCTTTCTATGTTTTGGGGGCTTTTTGTCTCCAATATAAAATCTTGATATAGTAGAATTTCCAACTCTTACTTCAAAGCTCTGAAATTTCTGGAATTCATTATTTTTCCTTGGTCCCAAGAATATGACTTGGACATGTTCTCATATCTTTCAGTATATTAGAAGAACATCAAAATAGTTTGGTCCCATTTATCAGCAAAGGGAAAGATTTAAAGCATTCAAAGGAAATAGGGAACCAAAATGATCATTAATGATAAAATTTAGGAAATGTGGCTTTGGTAAGTTCTGGAACAGTCGGACTCCATGCCCCTTGCCCCTTGCCAGATTCTGATTGAGTTGACCCTTCCAACATACCCTGTATTTTATATTACTGTTATTCTTATTTAATAAATTATTTTTAGAATAAATTTAGATTTACAGCAATATTCACTCCATTATTGTTTGCATTGTTTATATATATCCATAATATATTTTGTTTCATTATCTGTTATTTGGTCCCCAGCTTGAAAAATTGTGTAACATATATAACACACATTGTCTCCTAGACCACAGTCATAGAATAAGTTCCCATTGTGTTAACATTATGACTACAAAAATGTTCCTTTCTCTAAAATGTTCCTCTGATATTAATATTTCTTCTTTCCATATTGTTTATTCCTAGGAGCAATTATGTTACACCCCCCACCCCCCAAAAAAATCAGGAAACTCACTAGGATAAATCTACAATTTTCCTTTCTAATAAATATCAGAAAGTAGATTGGTCTAGGTATCTCAAAGGGTTAAATGTTCAATTTTTTTTTTCTTTAATTGTTTCTGTCACTCAGCAGGTAAAACAGCCTTAGCTTTTTTGCATGACACTCAACAAAAGAGAACGATCAGATCTATCACATCATGATTAATCCTGGCTTTTAACGGAGAAAACACTTGCTATTTTCAGTTAGCTAATTTTATTTTCTGGGGTCAGACAGTGTTGTCCTATATTTTGTTGAATTCTTCAATTCCCCACTGGTTGGTATTTAAACTTTCCTTGTACTGGGAACAAACAATAGCATTGAATCTCAAAACTTAATATAGAGATGATATATATTTAATCTTTCCATTTCATACTTGATAAAATAGAGGACAAGTGTTAAGACCCAAAGGTCAAACCTGCATGAGCGAGGAAAGGAAGCTTAGACCTTTGTGCATCAACTGGCATCTTTCTTATTCCCTAAATACTGCAGGAGGTTTGTAGGGCTTTTTATCGTCCAGTCTAATATCAGAGCAGGAGAAAAAGGAGGCTATACAGTCAACAATGTATGTTTGGAAAATGTGGGGTTAACTTCAGTGACAAATGACTCAGAAAAAAAAATCATCATGTGCTAAGTTTCAGCACATTATGATATGTCTAATATCTCACTGTGTATAAATCTTAATTCTTGGACCATCAAATGTGATGAATAACCCTTCTTGGAACCAAGAACTATCTCTTCAAGGTTTGGACAGTTTTGCCTGAATTTTCACACCAATTCCCATGCCTGTGGTCCATGCTATTGACCCCTTACCAAAATTCAGCCAGATACATAGGTAAATATCATCATATGGATAATAAGTTGCAGAAACTCACCACCAGCTTGAGTTTGTGATTAGCGTATTTGAGATTTAATAAGAATATCTAACAAAAGGAAGTTTTCAAATAATCATCAAATTCCTGGGACAAAAATGTTTTGATAGCATTAAGTAACTTGTTATTCCATATTGTGAACCCATTAAAATGATGCTTTATACAACATTGCCCTTAATTAAGGTAATAAAGTCACCTCTATTTTTTAGTTACATATAAATTATGTAGTTCCTCCTATACAATATAGTTTGTTTCTTTTGTTCTTTTGAATTCTGTACTAAGTGTAAATTATTTGTAGACAAAGTTTACAGTGAAATCAAGGTGAATTAATATTTGGGAACGTTAAAATATAAAAACTTAATAATGTTAAACTGTATACACAAAAAGGTACTTACTATAATCATTATTCATTGTTTATATCCAGAACTATATATTATAAAATTACACGATAATTTTATTTACTATAAGTAACTTTTAGTTCATTATACATTTTCTATTTTGCTAGAAATAAATAGAAACTTCAGAAATGTCAAATACTAACATAAATTAGAACTGATCAGTCAGGAGGGACTATTGTTTGAAAAAAAGATATTTGGGCACCACCTTGTGGAGCTTTGTAGAAAGACAGTGTGAGAGTCAGCTTGTCTCCTACCATCAACAGATCAAAATTATTAGTGGCCTACAATGATAACCAGGTGGAGTGTAAGTTACTTTCTATAAATTCTCTGGACAGAGGAACAAGAGGATGAATCAAAACAGTGGTAAAACTACTTTTCTATATGATGAAGAACCTCTCTAAAGTAACATCTGATGAAATCAGAAATTCAGATCAGCTCAGAGTACAACCAGGATTACCCCCATTTAAAGTTCATCTGAGAAGGCGCTTACAACCTTTAAGCATCCATAACTGTTGAAACGGATCCTCAGAGGCTGAATCGCCAAAGTTGAGTCTTTCTGGAACTTTTGGGAAGAATGGTTTTAGATCTTAACCCATTTCAGTGTGAAATGCCCAAGAAGGATCTTGAATTAGAAAATATAGAATTTAGACCAACTCAAAGCTTGGCTGTCCAGAAAGGAGAGATCATTTCTGATTTTCAAATGACTTCAAAGAAGTAATTGTTCATCTAAAAAAAAAAAAGTAGTTGTCAGCAGAAACCATAACTGGAGAGGACATAGGGATATCCTTCCTGACTCCTCAAAATATTCCCTTGGAGAGAAGACAAGGAAATGAAGATAAAAAAGATGGATACAACAATTCCTGGAAAAATAATAAATTACAACATTTCTACTCAAAGAACTCAAATTTCTTCCCTACTCCTTATTCAGGAAGAGAACTGTCTTAGGTCTGAAGAGGAAGATGCTTCTTGTGAGAATCAATACAACTTCAGAAAGAACAAGGGTCAAGACCTTTAATTCCCAGGAAGGGACTTTCTTATCAAAATGTCTCTGTGGGGATGCAACCAGGGTTTCTCCTCAGACCAGACCAGTCCTCCTCTGAGTTTCTCCCTACCCACCAGAGCAATAAGAAAAACTCCATGTGAGAGGGACATCAAAAAAAATATTGCATGAGCCCCCAAATCATAGAAATGTGAGGAATGTCCCAAGGTCTTTAGGTATCCTTGTTACTTTTTAGCCCACCAGAGAAGACACAGGAATGAGAGGCCATTTGTTTGTATTGAGTGTCAAAACACTTCTTCTAAGCACCAGATGATTTACACAATGGAAAAACCTTTCACATACAGCATATGTGAAAAGTTCTTCATCCACAAAACCAACCTGAGGGTCCAGGAGAGAAGTCATACAGGAGAGAAGCCTATACAAGCTCCCTTTGCCAGAGAAGATACCACCAATCATCTACATACCACCATCACCTGAGGATTCACCAGAAGATTAGACTCAAAAGTGTTTCCTCCACACCAGAAGCTTCTTCAATTCTGCCCTTGTGTAATTTATATACATATATATGCATACATATTTCCACCGTATTTACCCATTGAGAATATACCATGTAATTTCCTGAGTATGTTTTTTTCTATTGTATCACACCATGTAAGGCTAACGAAAGCATGGAATGTGTCAATTTTGTTCACTATAGTATTCAAGCCCTTGAAAAGTTGCTGATATTACATGCTCAATAAGTAGCTACTGAATAAGTCAAAAACAGAAATTATATACAAAATTCATTAATTTAATTCCTTCTATTCATGAGGTATTGATCGAAAACAAACATAATACACCATTGCATCAATCAAGAAGAGACAATAGGCAAGTAAACAGGCAATGGAAAATTTTATCTGAATTTTAAAAAATTGAATACACTTAGAGTCTATAGTGTGATAATCCAATACATGTATATAATACACATGATCAAATAGCTAGCATTCCTGTGTCCTCAAGTCTTACCATTTCTTTCAAAAAATTTTTGAAAAGCAAGCGAATTATAATTCTAGTTATTTATACCATGCCAAAGTGTTTGGAATTAAAGTATGTTGGTCTGCAACTTACTTTAAAATGCATCATAAAAAAATCCTGCACCTCCAATTATCAAGAATACAGGTAACAATAAATGTTGGCAAGGACGTGTGAAAAAGGAAATATCATACATTGCTGGTGGGACTGCAAATTTGTGCAATCACTCTGGAAAGCAGTCTGAAAATTCCTTGGAAAACTTAGAATGGAACCACTTTTGACCCAGTTATCCCACTTTTCAGTCTATACCCAAAAGACTTAAAATCAGCATACTAGCACGGCGCGGTGGCACCACCTATAATCTCGAAGCAAGAGGAACTGAGGCAGGAGGATCAAGAGTTTAAAGCCAGGAAAAGCAAAAGCAAGGCCCTAAGCAACTCAGTGAGACCCTGTCTCTAAATTTAAAAAATACAAAAAAAAGGGGGTGGGGATGTGACTCAGTGGTCGAGTGCCCCTGAGTTCAATCCCTGGTACAAACAAAAAACAAAACAAAACAAACAAACAAACAAAAAAACAGCATACTCTAGTGACATAGCCACATCAATGTTTATGGCAGCTGAATTATTGTGAATAATTAAGCTATGGAACCAACCAAGGTGACCTTCAACAGATGAATGGATAGAGAAAATGTGGTATATATACACAAAGAAATATTACTCAGTCATAAAGAGGAATGAAATTATGGCATTTGCCCATAAATGTATGGAACTAGAAACTATCATGCTAAGTGAAATAAGTCAATCCCCCAAAAAACAAAGACGGATCGTTCTCTCTGATATGTGGATACTAACCCACAACAAGGGAATGGAGGGAGGGGAAGAATAGAAGTTCATTGGATTAGACAATGATTAGGGGAAAGAAGCGGAGATGGGAAGAGGAAAGACAGTAGAATGAATTGGATATAACTTTCCTTTGCTCATAAATGAATACATGACCAGTTTAACTCCACATCATGTACAACCACAAGAATGGGATTTTAATTGGAATAGACTGTACTCCATGTGTAATATGTATAATATGTCAAAATACACACTATTTAAAAACAACAAATAAAAAATTAAATTAAATAAAAAAGATTGGATAGAAGAATGAGTAAATGGATAGGTATGTGATAGAGCAAATGTTTATGGTAAATTCAATGTCAATTTGGTGGGTAGTAAGTTTGTTGTACAATTGTATTAACTTTTCTGTATATTTGAAAATGTTCATAACAAAATGTTAGACAGAAAAGGGAGAGAGACCTGCAAAGAAGTTACCAAGCCTAGTCTGTGATGCAGAGGTTCTAAATGCAAGAGCAGAGGATAAAGGGGTGTTCCCCAACCATGGTATCCTATGCAAGGTTCCACGTGAGCTGGCATCTCTCCAAATTGTCCACCCTTTTTCTCTCTACTGCCCAGCCCACTTTTATATTTATGTTCTTAACCCCCAAACTCTATTTCCACCTCCGAGCTTTTGTTCTTACAGATTTCTCTGCCCAGAAGGCTTCACCTGCAGATCTTTGCATGGTGGGCTCCTTAACATTCACATCTCTGGCTGGGGATGTGGCTCAAGCGGTAGCGCGCTCGCCCGGCATGCGTGCGGCCCGGGTTTGATCCTCAGCACCACATACAGACGAAGATGTTGTGTCCGCCAAATACTAAAAAATAAATATTAAAAAAATTCTCTCTCTCTCCCTCTTTCTCACTCTTTAAAAAAAAAAAAAAAAAAAAAAAAAAAA